>NC_087450.1:21478714-21783714 GCF_036321535.1 Camelus dromedarius
TATTATTTTTTCACAACACCCAAAGACAGTCTCAAAAATGACTGCAACAGGGGCAGTTTTGAAATCAGGTTGCAAATAAATATTGGGTGAAAACTTTTCTGTTTACTTGTGTTCCCATTCTCTCCCTGATCATCTTCCCAAAGATTCTTGATGCATTAATTGTCCCATCATGGAGGACGATGCAACATAAAGGGGAAAAAGACTGATTGGAAATCAACATGTGAAGGATACATTGTGCAGAAAAAAAATATGTAGCCGTACCAAGGCCTAAATGTCAAGAGGCATTAAGAATAGAAAACAGATATGTGAGAGGGAATTTTACGTTTTTAATTTAATTTACATGACTTTTGTATTGGAGCCCATTGAACTGACAGGAAATGGAGATAGTGCCTATCTGGCCTGAGATATGGGAGGCTTGTAATTGAAATTAATTATATGTTCTTTACATTTTCCATTTCCCTTTTAAAGTTGGACAGGTGGGAATGCTTAGCTCTTAAGTTACAGAGTCGGGTTCAAGCTCTGTAAATCCTTTACAGTCAACCCTCAGGCTTCCAGAGAGCCCCTCCAGCTCCCGCAGCCAACTCTGGCCTGAAACATTCCTTCCCGACCTCACCCCGCTTAAAATCAACTGGCCCCATCCCCAGGTCACCCTGGCTGGCTGCCCATCCACACATTTATGTCTGCCTTTTGAGTGTTTTCAGAAGCCCATTAAATTGTGCCTTGGCAAGCCAGACACCTTCACCTTGCCCTGAGACCCAAAGAGAGTGGGTTATCAAATTCCCTCATCAGACAGGCAAAGCCTGCATTCTTGAGCCCTGCAAAGAAGCTCTGGAGTTGCACAAAGTAAGATGTTAGGACTTGTAAACATGTCATACAATCTTATAATATGCCTGCGGGGGCACAGGGAAGTACAAAGATTGGGCGGGCCTGGGGATACAAAGACTGGCCTTTCCGTGGAGCTGTCTTAATGCACATTATTTTTCAGAGACAGCACAATATTGTGTTAACTTCCATAAAAGGGCTGACGCCCATTCTTGGACCAGCTGGCCCCATAATGCTCTTTAAGATGGCTAAAGCTTCAATGGCTAGAATGTCAAAGTTCTAAAACCCTGACATCCTGAGTGCATTCAAAAGCCAAAATAATTGGGGTAAAGGAGCAAAAGTTCTGCTTTGGTCTAGCCTCCAAATCTCTGGGCAAGTTGAAATAAACCTAGCTGGCCCCTTCTTTTTACCAAAATTTACCCCCTAAATGTTGCTTTTCTAACAGTTGGGTAGTCCTGTGTTTCTGGGCAATAATTTCTAAGCCTGGTCTACTGCTTACTGCAGAATTAAGATGAAGTAATGGATTGAGGAATAAGGACCACTTGCATCAACCTTATTTCTTGTCTTAGAAACGAGATAGAAATGGCTGAATTGGAGGAGGTAGATGCAATACTGGGGAGAGGCCAAGATTTTACCACATAGCACTAAATGCCTTTCTCCTTCCTCCCTTCCCTTCGCTTCCCTTCCTCCCTCCCTTCCTTCTTTCCTTCCTTTCTTCCTGTTCATTAATCACAGTACCATTTACCTGCTACAAGAAATCTGATGGAATTTAATGTACAACATGGTTCTAGACCGGAAGTACAGCTGCATAGCAGGAAGGGGGCAGTGGGGGGGGGGGGGGGTTAATATCTTCTTACACACAAAACAGGCAGGACTGCTCTGGACAGAGGATAATGCAAACTAGCTTTGCTGGAAATGAGCTGCAAAATACCTTCATTTTCTACTACAGTGAAACCCTGATAAAATCATGACTGTTAAGGTCATACAGTATATCAGGTGGAATCACAGTCTTTAGAACTCCATTATTAATGCAGACAACCTCACAATCAAAGAGGATGAGAGCACCGTTTCCAGATGCCAATGATTTGATCCTATCTTATTTGGCTGTTTACATTTAAATAATGTGACTGTATAAATTTAAATAATATGAACCACCAACAGATGGATCCCAGTGAAAAACTGCACCTTCTCTGAGACCCTGAATGTACACTATACAGCGCTTTACAATTTATTGGAGCAGAGCTCATATTTTTTTTAAAAAAATGGGGTGGAGGATAAAAAGAGTGAGAGACTCATTTCTTCTGCCATTATGGAAATAAAAGGACTACCGCTTTAGTTGGTGGCTGACTGTGCCAAGGAAACATGCAATCCTCTAACCTCCGGTACAATGTACCCATAAGGTACCAAGCATCAAAGCATATTAAAAGATATTAACTGCATATTTGCTTATGAACAAGATAAAAAGCTGTAGGGCCTCCAGGTTCTCAAGCTGTGAGTGGAACAGCTTTGCAATTTGCCTGCAAAACTGCATTTTGATCTTAATGAATATAAAATGGCTGCCATTAAAAGTAAAACAGATTATTTCGGGTCTTCCAGGGCCCATAGCTCTTTGCCGGCCTTGGAGGGCCACTATGATCTTTCATTAAAATCTCACAGCAGGGCTCCCTCACCAGCAAATCAAGCCTTGCAGTCTAGGAGATTGGCTACATTTAAAAGTAATTTTCAGAAATCTACACAGATTTTCAATTTGGTAATGAAAGCCATAAGAGAATGCAAGCGGCATTTTGTCGAATATTGTTACTGATCCAGTGCTCACATTCGTTAGAAATTAAACTGCCCCGTAACTATCGCACTGATGGCAGCTTGCCATTTCGGCTGCATTCTAATCTCCGTTTGTTAATGAGTAGCATGTGCTAATTGTTGTCATCCTGACTGCGAAGCAGTCCTTCCATAATGCACATATTTTACCTGTTCCGAGGTAGAACCTTCCACTTTGTCACCGGCTAAGTTGGAACAGGGCTGGAGTTACTGCTGCTTTGTAAAGAGAGACAGCCGAACATCATTAGAAAAAGCAAGAGGGAATAAAATTGGAAATTGGGTTCTCTGATTTTATTTGGACTCATCTGTTTGTTTTTAAGTCTAGCCTATGTTTTCTAAAGTCCTTTAGTAGATGAAATGTTAATAGTTTCCTGTTCCTCCCCTGGAACAGTCTGAACGAACTAACTCACTCTGAGGACAACTATGGTCAAATCAACCGTAGTATAAAATGAGGGAGGGACGTACATAAGGAGGGATGGAAGGTACAGAAAGTCTTATCTGCCACACAAAGCCAGGGGGGAAAGCACACCTAAGACCTGAAATGAAAGTGGGGCTGCCTGGCTTTCACACGAAAGTTTGATCCTTTAACTCCATTCTCTGGGTCCCAAAGATACATTACCCCAAAGAGGATAGTCCTATGGGAAGAACTATTTGGACCCACAATAATGTAGTTCCTGGGGAGGGAGGGCACCAAAGGCAGGGAAAAGCGAATAACTTCAGTATCTGGAGGTGGGATGTTGGCCGACATCTTAACAGAGAGAAGTGTAGACAATAATTATGAACGAAAACATGGCTAAATAGAAAAAAAATTACACAAATGCATTCTAAGAGTGGGCATTTCTTGCCTTTGGGTTTCCTTATGCTTTATATAGGCATTGAGCAAAGTTATTTTTCTGAGATTCTAGAAACAAAAATATCAGATTATGCTTCCCTTTTGGAAATGCATTCAATAAATTTTCTTTACTTGGCAATTCTCTTTACCTGGCACCTTTAGGACAAAGCACTTCCCTGCACTAAAATGTAACGGACAACAAGAGCTGCTCTCCACTTCCTCGCTGGCTGGGTGTAAATTCTTCCTGCTGGTATGAAGAGTCCCTTTAAAGCAGCTGCTTTCCTGGCAGGGCACTGGTGGCTACAGCGAGAACAGGCACAAGAAGTGCTCACTCTTGGGGGCCAACGCAGGTGTCTCGGTTCAGGGCAAGCATGTCTGTAGCTCGTCCTAACATAACAGCGTTTTCTTGGAGTGCCTGGGCTACGCTCCTTTGGTTTCCACACAAAGTGTGGTTTTAATTGGGTGGCAAGTCTGTGATTTTAAGGGAATGACATAGGGGTGCCTAATAAGGTGCCACTGCTAATGTGCATTAGTTTTCTGACGAGAAAACTCAGGCCAAATCCTTGTCTCTGTGGCCTCAGGAGACCAGTGGGAAGCAGATACAAACAACTTGGTAAGCAGTTTGAGTCTGCTCCACCTGTGGGTGCTATTCTAATTTGCAGGAAGCATTCATGTAATATGTTCGAGTTTTAAACGTCCAGGTGACAAGAAGGGAAATTCTGCTGAATCCTCCTGAACTCAGACGTCTGAGACCTGTTTTGTTTCACCTGTTGTCATTTCTTCTAATATTCTCTGAGAGCCTCCAGGAACATTCTGACAACTGTATACCGTGAGGTCTCTTTTACCATTATTTTGCCTCATGCTAAATTGTGGGCAGAGTGATGGTACATTACTAATTCCAACTTTCAAGTATTGAACTATAACAGATACTAAAATCCCTCTAATTAGCGGAGTAGGGAAAAACTGCACTTTAGGTCACAGAAGATATTACAGTTAGTCTTCAGATAATCGAGTTAAGTTTCACTAGTTATAATAAAGTGTAATTATTTGTTTGTTTTGCTCCAGAAACATAATTCTGTGGGAACAAGCATTGCCCTTGCTTTGTCATTTTACTTTATTAATTCTGATGATGAATATATTTATAATATATTCTATTATATATTAGATGGAAGATTTTATTTTAAAAATCAAATGAAAAGATAAAACATTTACATTTTTTTTAAAGGGACATAACACAAATTTTCAAATAATGCTTCCATTGAATTTAAGAACTTATTTTGAGCCTCATCCCTACTTTGGAAATTGCAGCTATGGCATTTTTAGTTTTCTATTACAATTATTTTTTTAAAACTAAATGTTAAAGCTAAAACAAAATTGAGGGGAGGAGAAATACAAAGTGATTGAAAGCACATATCTAAAATTCATACTCCTCTTAAAATCTCCTCCTTAAATATAAAAGTCTAATTCAAGGTTTAAGGTCTACACAAAATTCTGCTTTTAAAAAACTTTTAGAATTTCATAGACTGTTTTGACCCAGTAAAGTGGGGGAATTTCTTGGCTTTGACAACACAATACACTGCACGGTGTGCTGGGTCTGACAGCCGGCTTGAAATACAGCATTCTAGTTTCTGCATATACTTTTGTGTTTACTCAAAGGGACCTCATGGACTCAGTCCCCAAGTGACAATGTGTTTAATTCCAAAAGTTAATTGGTAAATTGCTTTAGAATTTGTAATTAATTTTTCCATAGAAAGAATACTTAAGTAACAGTTTCATTCCAAAACCTAGACCATAAAAAAACAATTTTGTCATCGTGCCGCCAAGCTAAAATTCAAACTACGTTGGCCTTGTCCTATGGTTCCAGGAAACAGAAAAGCATGAAATAACAAGATGAGCTTATGAGGGAGCAGTAGAAGGAAGATATGGAGAGGAGCATGGTTTCCATTGTCCTGTTCAGAGCATGAGTTCTCCCACCTCTGTGGACAAAGGACCCCAGACCCAGGCCTAGACCCAGAGAGCTCTGGCTTTGCAAAGCCCCGAGCTCTGTAGCTCTGGAATCAAGGCCGCACAAATCCACAAAGTTTTCCTGACTCCAAGATCAGCTGCCTCTCATCCAATCTCCCAGCCCTCTAATCACATTCCAAATGCTTTTCACTAGACATTGGAGAAATGAGGAGCAAAGACAAGAGGCAATGAAGAACCCACATTTCCCGGTAGGTGCTTCTGCTTTGGGTTTGAACAAGGAAGCTCAGTAACTGAGTGCTCGATACAACGTGCGCAACTGTATCTAACCTATGCAGAACACTGGGTACTGGCAGCATTATCAGGCACGCCTTTCCTCTCACCTCCCCACCGCACACAATCCTGGAGTAGAAGCCTAAGGTGACAATGAGGACCAGACAAGAGGAGCTGTGACAAGCAGCAATGAGTTAGAACCACAGAGCACCCTGCTGAATATTTCTACTCTTTGTCCTCCTGCTTGAGGTTCTCAATAATCTGCATTCTATAAATGCAGCATGGACTTCTGTCTTGAGCAGAAAGCAAAGGCACTTGATGACTGCCATACTACGGTCCTAGCTTATTAGACAGGTTAAACGTCCTAGAAATGATATTTAAATAAAATAGAACCTCACAAGAAAGACAGAAGAAAAAATGCTGAGGAGCTAGAGAAAATTAGAATCTGGTGCCAAGGGGGTAAAAAGAAGGAGTTTTGAACTGGTAGTGTCACGTATCACATGTCATGTATATGGGGTTACTTCTGTGGATGATGGGTGTAGACTTCCTGAAAGGGCAGTAGCAACATCCCCCAGTCTCACACAGAATAAGAATTCTCAGGACAATTTCATTGGAAGAATTTTATCAGCATCTCCAAGAGACAGAGGTGGAGGGAAGCGGTGGTTGGCTCTCTACCAAGGGGTCCATGGGTTTATGTTTAGATCTTATGGGACTAAAGGGGATGAATTTTTTTCCTGGTTTGTAAATGCAAAATGTGTGGAAAGATCCCACTTTCTTCTGTGATTATACATGATAATCAGTGCTGCCTCTAGGAGGTCTGGTCACTGCTTTTCCATGGCCATGAAGATGTAAGCAAGAAGCTAAAGGGCCTGGGCATACAGGTGGTAAACATCTGTCTCCTATTTTAGTTGAGAATCCAAGGGAGCTTTAGGAAATACTTAGGTGATGTGAAAGAGGATTTTTTCCTACATTTCCTAATGGTAGAAAGTGACACTTCTGCACAGGGAGAAGGGGGTCTTCTGAAGACTGGAGCAATGCACATGGACAACAATGTCATGACCAAGCCAACTGTACTTAAACTTGAACCCAAAAAGACAAAAACGAAATAAAGCTTTAAAACGGGTATTGGGCTGTATCAAGAGATGTGATTTAGAGAGTATTAAATTGTAAATGAATCGGCCGGGATTTTTCAGAAGATAACAGGAAAGTTGAGCAGATACCATGTATTTGTCCTACATGTTCATATATAACATTTAAAGGACCAAAAATAATACACTGAATGTGTAATTTTAATGCAAAGAGTTAAATATGACTCTTGACCTATATCAAGTGCATGTGAGAGGTGGGGCTCTTGCCTGGTAGAACTCCCCTGATCCTCTGTGCTCCTTGACCAGCTCCTTTCTTTCTGACCTCCTCTAAACCAACATGCTTGTACAAGGCAATAAAAATAGTTACTAGGAAAGGAAAAAAAATTGAAAACATTCAAAATTCGAGGCTCAATTTTTATTAGTAGATTCAACACACATAAAATTATTTTTGTCAGATTGCTTAAAAGTTTTGGCATGCTTACTTGCCATTTCTGTACTTACCATTTTTGCAAACCCATATCAAACAGCTCACAGTGCACTGCTCTATCAGCCACATTTTGAAAGAGTACGTACCACAGATGTGGTTTTACTACATCAAGAAGGAATGGACATGAATGGCCCTGATGAAGACCTGTGATAGAGCACATTTCTCTGAAGTAAAAAGAAAAGGGAACTCAAAGTGGTACCATTTCAGAAGAAGAATGGCTACTTGTCCCATGATTCCTAATGCAGACCACAAAACTAACACAGAGTAATGGGGAACTTTTCTCCCAAAGAGTTGTCAGATCCAAATGAAGATCTTCTGATAAGTTCTTGGCTTGCCTTCTGCCAGCTGCATCCCTGAGAAGATGAGAGATCAATTTGGAAATGTTTTATTTGGAATCTATTTTGACTGAGGAGGGTTGGGTTGGTGAGCTAAAAGTGATGAGAAATTTGAAAGGAAGTAACGTGTCATCTTCAAGTCTGTTACAGTCACAGAGAAATAATTCTGGACACGGGTATTTATCCTAGCATTTAGGAAAGCAGGCATCAAAATAGAGAAAATATAGATATGATCCTATGGCTAAATAATTTTAAAAGGAAAACAAGCCTACTTAAAAATTTCTGACAAAATAATCACAGATTATTCCAAAGGTATTTAATAAAACAACATCACATGAAAGGAACATTCTCTTCCCCTTTTAAAGCTATTGAATGTGGAATATAAAGGGATATATAACCCAAATGGAAGGCTGAAAACAGGAGGGGGAACCACTATAAAAAAAAGTGCTTTAAAAATGTTGTCAGGAGGGCTGAAGCTTGGCTATAGGTTGAAAAAGTGCCAAGGACAACAGAAAGCTATTTTAAGCTCTGTTTATAAGGAAGAACAAAGGGATAGGTACATTGATTGGGGCACACAGCAAAATGTTAACAAATGTCACAGAAAAAACAGGACTATTCAACTCCGATTTTGATTCTGTAGTCTGTATCACGAAGCATGATCTTCAAACTGGAGAGGGCAGAGCAAGCAGCATTAAGAGGGAACTAGGGCCCAAGATAAGTCAAGACATACTAAAATGTAACCTAGTTGCTTCAAATGAGCTCAAGGCTTCAGGCCAGACAAAATGATCTCTCAGGTTACTGAAAGAATCTGAAAAAAAGGTCCAGTTGTGATTGTGAAAAACCTACCAATGGTTTTTTAGAATTACAGTCTAATCATAGATGCCCAGGAATTAGTGTGATCTACAAAAGAGAGAAATACTTTTAATCTGCAAAACCATAAAAATATCCAGAACATACCTCTAGCAAAACTAGAGAACAGATTATCACAGGCATGGGTTGTTTATGCTCAGGGAAAGATGGATGTAGTGATGACCTTACACTAGCAGAGGCTCCTTCCAGACCATACTAATCTCTCCCTCCCTCCCTTCCTCCTTCTTTTCCTACAAATCTCACTTCCTTTCTTCTTTTCCATCATTTTTTGGGGGGCTTCTTTTCTGTTTTATAGACTGTCTAGCCAAATAGTTTGGGGAAATTGGCTCTCAGTTCCATAAGGACATTGAACACATTACTGTATCGCATATTAGTAGATTAAAAAAAACAAAAGCCAGTGTAATTATGGTGACTCAAAACTGGTTGAAGAAATGTTCCCAAAGAACGCTTGCTAATTAACTGGGGGCAACCTGGAGAGTTCTCTAGTAATGTGCCCTTTGGACTTCATTTCACCTCTTTGTTCTTTCTTCCTTGTAAAATGCTTTCTTTGCACTAGGACTTGCCATATTCCAAGAAAATATACACAGTGATGTTTGTCTCAATTAGACTCCACAGATATGCATTTGGTGGAATGCATGACTCAGATGGGCTCTGGCAACATGAGCTGGTAAGATCCAACACTTTCCTTTAAGTAGCTCATAGTTTAATGGGGAAATAAAGGAGTAAGTCAGCACTTACAAGGCCCTATAATTCACAAAGAAGGATATGAACATTTGCTGTGTCCCAAACTTTCTTCTAGACATTCTGCTAAGAGCTTTACATATCTCATCATTTCCCCTCAGAAATGATATGAGGCAGCTTTGATTATCCCAGGTATTGGTGAACATGACCAAAGCCTAGAGAGATCAACTAACATGCCCGAGCTCAAACCTCAATTTAGACAGGGAGCCAGCGTCCAAAGTCAGGCCATCGGATTCCAAAGCCTATGCTCCGTTATACCCCACAACAAAAGCGTCTGAGTCAGGAAGAAGGTGGGCTAATTTCCAGCAAAGAAGGGTTCCCTGAATGTTCTGGAGATGGGTTGCCATCCAGGAAAACTCCCCAGACAGGGGGAGACTTGCCTGAGGAAGATATAGATGTTAGCCTTACAGACCTGTCAGAGCGTTGAGGAAGAACTTTCAGGCAGACAGAATGACACGTGTGAAATTAATAAGGCTTGAAAGGCTGGGAATGCATTAGGCGGCATTTTAGGCACCTGTGCCAATGTCTGGGGATCTCGAGAGGAGTCAGGTCACAGAAAGACAGAAAGCCAAACAGAGAGGTGACAGCAGCTCACAACCTCTATCTCTCTGTCTCACACACACAGAAACAGAATAGAAATTTTATAAACATGTATTACAAAAAATGCTTAATTACAATATGTGAAGTTCCAGTGTGTCAAGCTTGCTTTCTTTTTCCTATGTGTTATTATCTGACATATTCCAGAGTTTCAATATTCTCTTTCTCTCTACTTCCATTTTCCCTCTATACATTCAACAGGTGTGCTTCCATCTATGCATGAAAGGAGCTCTTGCGAAGTTGGGTGATTTTTTGGTCAGTAAATGAAATATTATATTACAGATACTAGGAAAGTTCCTTTTTAAAGGAACTTTATGCCAAATTGCTTTGTAAAGCAAATAATAACCCTATAACCAATCTTTCTCTAAATCTAGATTTCCGTATATCAGTTTTGACTAAAAGAGACACATCTATACTTTATTTTTACATGTGTCTGCTAGCAGTAGTGCATCATAATAGTATGCCAATTTGAAATACTGTAATTTTTATTCTTTTTCAGTTCTCACAATGCAATCTTAGAAAATGTATTATATTCCATGTCATAGTCATACATGCTTTCCTTTCCTTAGTGGAACTTTAGAATTTTCTTTCCCCTAAGTTTGGAGAGGTTGGCAGTGAGCTGCAAAGTTAGATAATCATCATGTCCAGGGCAATTATAATGTCCTGTGTCTGGTACAAAGTACTTTGTTTGCATTTTTACAACACACATCTGAGGTACGAACAAACACCTGGATCACCTTACATGTTAGCAAACTGAGGCTCAGAGAGGTCGAAGAACTTCTACAGGTGTCCAAACCGTGCTCCAATCCAAGTGAGCCAGACTTTAGAGCCACAAAAAGAACAATTATTGTATGTATCTTATTACTGGAATGATAAAGGCGAAGACAAATTTTGTTCTTACAGAAGGTAACAAAGCTTTTGCTGGATGTCGGTAGTAAAAAGAACATTTTATGAGAGTTAAAATAGATTCTAGCAATTTCTCTGCTATCAGTTGCTTGGACAAGACATTTCCTTGCTCAGGCCTCAGTGTTTCCATCTGTGAAATGTAATGCCTAAGTTCTTCTCTGCCAGGCATAAAGTTCTACTCTCTGACAATGAGACTCTACATGTACCATTGCCCCTCCCCTCCTTTTTTCTATTTAGTTTACTAGAAAGTGCGTTCAGATTAACATTTGTATAACAAAGAAATTCTTTTCCTAGGTAATTAAAAATTCAACAATTTCAAAGAAGAAAATGGGGAAAAAATGAATTCTACCTCTTTGGTTGCTAAGAGTCAGGACACTACCCCAAGGAAGCACTGTTTTTAAACCAAAGACCTTTTACTGATTAGAAAAAAAAAAACAAAACAACAAACCAAAATCCTGAGTACACACTTATAATCTCAATCTCAGAGGGAAGATTCACATCTTTTCTGATTTGGCCAGACCCTGGTTTTGAAGATGCATGAAGAGTTTTGGAGACAAAAGTCTTGAGCCCACTCACTGCTGTTAACCAAGCCAGTGCCAAGGACAGTCCGCCTCCCTCTGTAACATCCACTGTGTCCCCAGTACCTCAGAGCATGGGCTGTCCCAACTTTATCATTCCCCAAGAGGGGAAAAAAACAGCTTTTGATTACCTCACTTTTGCCTCTTTTCTTTTATGATCAAGGTGACTTATAAACAGCTGCAATAAAAATGATTTTTTTTCATAAGCATCTTCTCAATAATGTCTCCGATAAAGCAGAGGCTAAGAGATATGTGACATTCACAGATTTTGCCCCTGAAGCCACAAAAGCCACACAAGCAATTTCTTCATTTGACCAAAATGAATGGTCATCACAAAAACAAATATAACTTTGGTATTCCTGATTTGGCTGAGACAGCTTAAGGGCTCAAACTTAATAGACTTCTCTGACCGATTAGGATCGCGGCATGGGCTGCATCATCCTGTCAGAGCCGATAGTCAAGTCCAAACCACAGGCACGCAGCTGCCCTTGATCCATGACCTTAGTATTCAAAGCAATGGGATAGAGAACGTCACAGGACTCCCAAGGAAGGAACTCTGAGGAAGGTCTTCGTTTTGCTTGGTGGTGTTTTACAAAAGACAATTAAGCATTAAGACTAGATTGATGCTTAAATAAAATGCCCAACAGTAAAAGCACATTTCTATATTCCAAAGGCCCAAGAAAAGCTGTGCCTAAGAAGGGATTAGCTGCTATCAGATGATATTACCACTGGATTAATGATGTTTCACATTCACTATATTTGTTAAAAAAAAAAAAAAAAGAGGGGAAAAAGAATAGGAATCTCTTAAGGGGCAGATAAGTGATTTCTCTAAACCTTAAAAGCTAAAAGAAAACTCATTAAAAAAGGAAAGTAGTTGCAATTGTATATTATTTAGAAATCCTTAATTGGAGTATTTTTTTCCTTTAAAAAACAGCCCCATGTTTCAGGTAAATTGCTGTTAACATAGTCTGTGGATTGTGAGCAGTGTGTGTGTGTGTGTCTATGTGTGTGTGTGTTTGTCAGAGAGAGACAGAGGGAGACAGAGAGAAAGTCTCCTGTTTGGATGCTTTACATTCCACCAGGTATTTTAAACCATTCTTATTTTAGGCAATTGTTTTTGTAATAGATATACTAAAGGTGATCATTTTATTTTATTGCCAGTCATTGCTGACTGAAATATTTTGCCAGATGAAAGTAATTACTATGACTATATTACTTTTCTAACCTGTTCCGTGTATTGAATCCCAGGTTCTCATAGTATGAAATTCTGTTACCCTGTTTAAAAAGAAAAGCCATATGATGCTGTGTTCTGACCTCACTTATACAGAGACATACCACTGTTAGTCTGGTTTGTTTTCCTGTCTGTATATTTACATCTCCAAAGGTTAGAGGAGAACTCTAACCTTGTGCAGAAATATAAAGATAAGAAAAACGGAGTAAACCAATAGCAAGCGTCAGCATGACAAGCAAGGAAATGCAACAAATCATTTTAGGTCAATGATAATAATAAAAAGTGATCCATATCCTATCCAAGAAGGAAGGAAGGAGGGAAGGGAAGGAGGGAGGAAGGAGGCGGGAAACAGAAGGAAGAATCAACAAAGCAGAGCTGATATCAACAAATTCAATTCCACCAATAAATTGTTGGCTGGCATTACACACAGCTAATGTTTATATATTTGAAATCACGTGCCACCTATCTGTTGTACTCTAGAAATCACTCTAGCAGACTGAACAACACTGCATCTGAGAGCTTCTATTTGGAAACATGGTCAAAGGAAAATACTACTGGAAAAAAAAATGTCTGTTAGCTTTCTTTTCAGACCAACTAGTTAATCATCTGGCAAATTTCATTGGAAGCTTCATGTCCTAATGTCGCAGCCAGAAAGAAGAGCAGCATTAGACCCAGAAGCTCAGGTTATAGCAACAGAGCATGGAAAGTGATGGTAGTTGAGTTTCAAAAATGAGAAGAGAAGAGAGATCTTGCTCCCTTAATTTTCCTTCACAAATTGTAATTCCTCCATCCTCCCCCGACACCTGCCACTCCATAATCCTACCCTGGGACCATGAGTTTTCTTCGGGAAAGCCATTCAGCCCTCCATAGGGATTTGGTATCGATCCCAGAAGAAGGTGGACATCAACCCATTCCACCTGCCGAGTTCAGAGAAAAGCCATGCTCTTAATGGCACATATTAGACCGCTGTGATCCTGCCTTGAGCTTGTTTCAGTAATGAAAGACAGCACTAGACAAGGCTCTCATCTCTCAAGGAACAGATGGAAACTTGCCACAAAGTGTTGTGGGTGTGACCCCTCCTGAGAGTCACAGTAAGTTGTGATTTTTTTCCTTCATATTTTTCCACTTTTTAATTTTTTTAATTGAAATCATAGACCATGTTAGCCTGGGTCAACATCTTCAAAAAAAGCTGGCTCACTGGAGTCTTACAATGTTATTGCCAAGAGTTCTAAGAGCCATATTTGCTGCTGGAAAAAAGGAAAATATCTCCAAAGAGGCTAACAGACATGTCAGCTCAGTCATTCTAAAAGTCTTCAGGCTGTCAGGGTAGCCATCCTGTGCCCACCTCCAAAAGTCCTAAAACCATGCTGGCAAGCAGTGAATGGGAGTGGAAGACTCTGAACCCCCAACGTCAGGAGAAACAAAGAATGTTTAATAGGTGATTCCATCACAAGGCTCCAACATTTCACGTTGTCAACTTGATTCTACACCAAAATCACATAAACTGAACAACTTCACAATTACTTCAATCTGCAGGAATGAAGACCTTAATTCACCTGACTAAAATAAAGCCTCCTCAAATCTGGTCACTCTGACAGCTATGGAAACTCCTGCTAGTGGCAGAGCTTTGCACATCCGCAGCCAGAAATGGACTGGTTTATGTTCTGATGAGGGACTGGAGTCCTTTGACAAGGAGACGAGGCAGAGTAAGCAGCCGTGAGCCCATCTTTGAATGGACAAAACCTCTAAAGGAGGCAGTATGAAGACAGAAGACCCCAGGGCTCTGGCTGAGCCCACAGAGCACGCGCTCCAGGCAGAAAGAAGGAGGAAAGGAAGCACAAAGCAGGAGCAGGTGGCACTCAAGGAGCCTGGTGTCACAGACGCCCAGGGCTGGCCAAGTGCAGCCGACAGGTCGAAGGTGTGGTTTGCAGAAGGGACCACTGGCCACCGAGGACTAACACAAGGTCGGCTTCAGTGGTGTGGCAGGCACAGAAGCATGAGTACGAGGAGGTTAGGGATAAAATAAATGGGAAAGCACAAGAGTGGGGATGTACCTCTTATGTTTGAGGTGCTGGGAAGTGAAAGGAGAAAATATGAGGTCACCCAGAAGAGGCAGCAGGGCCAAGCCAGGGGAACAATTTCAAGTGTAAATTATTTGCATAGGAAAACATTACAAATCTGTTTCCAGCCAGTATGGGCTTCATTCAAAGTGAAAAACAGTTGCATAATTAAATACCACATATTTCTAAATACTTATAAATGAGAAAATATTATGATACAAATATAATGGGAAAATTTGGTGAAAGCAAAGGACTGTATAAATAACATTTTTAGCTGGTACTTTTAAAGTTTACATAGTTCTTTCCTTTCAAAGTCCTATGAGGTGATCTTTTTGTTATTCCAACTTTACAGATGTAAACCAATCTGCCCTGGGGTACAGTCAGTAGTGGAGGTGGAGCGAGTGTCTTCTGGTACTTACCCTCCTCCCTTTTTTTCCTTCTATACCAAATCAATTCTTCAGCAGAAAAAAAAAATTACTGAAATTTACTTTTAACAAGGCTTTTTGTAAAAACAGAAGTTTGGTTTTTTTTTTCAGGTGAACCGATCTTCCTACAGATACAGCCCACCAACCTTACACCTTAGCTTTATCTCAAGAGTGTTAAACTGTTACCAGCTAGCGTAGAGTTATCCTTCTCTATTTTAACAATTCCAACTGCCGAAGTTGTGCCATTCCCCTATTTATCCACCGCAAATGACAGCAGGAAGGAAAGGGTTACCAATATGTAAATACCTAGCGCCTACGCCAATAGGCTTCTTCTCTATAACACACATGAAGACAATTACTTTAAAAATATATATTAGTCTTCTCTACTATCTACACATCAAGACTGACACACACATTGTTAGTCTGCTGGAATAATAATATTGACTTTTTTTTAAACACAGAAAAAAACTGAATGTAAGGTTTTTATAAAGGATAATTAAGCAAGCTAATATAGTAATAAGTGGAATACACAATAAGAATATGTACTAAAATATCAGCTTTGTGCGATGCCGAGCTGGTGTTTTAGGAGATTAACAATTATGATCGCCAGTCCTCTTCTGATTCTATAATACTCCACACAATCTTTTTTAAATTACTTTATTAACCTTTCCTCCTAGCACAGAAGTGCCCGATTATAGATAATATTTCAAAATCATCTGAGGTGTAAGTGTGTTTGATTTGCTCGGTAATTATTTGTCTACTTTATTACATTGGCCAAGCACACAAGCTCCTTGACCAGCTTTATTTCAAGTCCAGTTAAGAACAGGGTCATATCATTTTGTGGATCACTCCCTTTGGGCCCCAACATACATGAAATTTTCATATCGGAGATGGGGACAGTGGATGGAAACATCGTACATTTTAAACATGGAGAAATCATTCACTGCCGTGTCATGAAAGGTTTCAGGCCCTGGGCTTAATGGAAAGAACATTGTTCATAAGGGAAAGGAAGGTGTTCATCCCCAGCCTGGCCCAGACGCAGGGCACTGAAGTCTGAGCTTGCAAATGTCCGCTGATGAAGTCTAAATGCCTATCCCTCACCTCCCACCAGTGGCCTTACCCAGGATCTTCATAATCTGCTCCTTGTCATTCATACCACCCAGGACAACACTTCTATTCTGATCTGAATCATCATGAACGCATTTCCGGCATGTATTTTGACCCATTTAAGGCAGAAAGGAGTGGGGCGGGGGCAACACAAGGTTGTCCTTTGAACAGGGGTCTGGAGGAAAGAGGAGGGTCTGAAAATCGCACTGAGTTTGGCAGAGGGAAAGTTTGCCTTCTCCAGCTTTCCAACTCAGGGGCAGAGGAAACTGATACTGACCTGTTCTTAAAGAGGAAAATGCATGAAGATGAAATGGGCGCACGCGGCTTCTCCTTGAGGGCCACCACCAGGAAGAGAAGCCCAAAGCCGGAGGACTCTCTCTATTGTCCACAATCAACAAATTCTGAAGTTTCCATAGGTAGCAGGATTCCAGGGCTCTGTTAGGAATACAGGATACAGCTGGTCAGCTCAGTCACCCCTGGAATTACAGTGTAGGGTACGGATGCTAGTATTTTAGACCCAAACCGAGCATAAAAAACACAAAGTAAAATTCAGTGTCAGCACAAAGTTGACAGCGAATGATTATAACAGCTTCGAAGCTTGAAAAAGAGTGTAAATAACTAGGATCCCCTGCGGGCTCGCTCAGCCTGCATACACAACAACGGTGATGGACAGCCTCTGTGGTGAAGTCGGGGAAACAGGTATTGGGAAGATGCAAAACTTCCGCCAGCAAAGAGCCTTAACTGTCACCTTTCTGACTAAATCAGCTACTTTCATATGGGGGGGAAACAGAGCAGTGGGGACGCCTTGGGAAGACCAACTGCCCCTTTGCCTGGGAAGCAAGGATGTTAATTATCGGCTCTTCCGTGGTTATCAAGGCTCTGCAACCCACCGGCTTTCGCACTCACAAGCACTCTTCTCCCTGATCTTTAATCCAGTTTTAGTCCACAAAAGATTGTCACTCAGAACAACTCTGCCATTTATAGAATGTAAAAATAAAGGCAAAAAAGAACAGTCCCCTCACCCCAACTGAATGGTTAACTTATTGGGTCGTTTTGACTCAAAATTGAATTTTCTTTTCTCTCTGTGTGCTCTTGCACACATGTGCACGCGCGCACACACACACACACCCCTGCATCCAACAATGAATGGGTTTCAAACACTGAAAAAGGACAAGTGCATCACAGTGTGCAGCCTCCAGCCAGGGGTCAGAGACATCGGCTTTGGGAGCCCAGAGCCTCAGCATCTTTAGGACTTGTAAATGCACAGGAGAAAAGCAAGCAGCTGAGGTCTTCGGCACATACCTAGCTACACTCCACAGGTCTGTAATTCATTTACTAGATAATTAATCAATTAGCAAATAATCCCTTTCTTCTTTGTTATTTATGCCACATAGGAATTGCATCTCCAAATGAAACGGCAGGCCACTTGTATTGAAACTTTGCCCTTCAAACACATTGGTCTTATTTATCTGAATTGAGCAGATGCTTCGCACTGCCAGCCCATTGTAACTGGACTGTTTGCTATTAGAACCTGAGTAAGATTTAAGCTAAACAGAAGAGCATAAATATGACATCTTATAGACATTCATGATGATCAACTGTGCTGTATCATCACCAGCCATTGCTGCTTATTCATATAGGAAAAGAGGGAGGAAATACACTTGACATTGCTAAAAGGGGAACTACAGTCACTGGAAGGAAAGGTGCAGGTGGAACTTACAGTTATTGGCTCTGGAGTACAACTCTGGGGTCTTAAAATGCAAGGAAATTACTGCAATGTATACACTCTGTTTAAAGGCTCAACAATTCCCATTTCTTTCAAAGGTCCATATTCCACCCAGCACCTCTTTGGAAAGCAAAGATATCTTTTGCTTAGAGACCGGGATGTTTGTTTATCACGTCTCCCAGATAAGCATCACCGAGGAGAAGGTCTGGCCAACAATGGTCTGATGAAATCCCATCAGACCCCAGTCCGAGCTGAGATGGTCAAGAGAAGAAATGCTGTGAAACCCGTTTACCACTAAGGGACTTCAGACACCTCCACAGTAAAATACACGAGTTGGCCTACGTGACTTTTCTAGTCCTTCGCACAGCTATTGTATTATGAATATCTGCATCCTTCCATATTTACACTGCTGCCAGGTGGGATAATAGAAAACATCTCCCCCTCTAGCCAGGGCAGGGGTCTAAAATATTTTAGAAGCCAAGAGGAAGGTCCCCAGAATCATACAAACATTTCTGCAGCCAAATGAGCAGAAAGTCTGTTTCTGCTGCTGTGTTTTTAAGTCTACAATTGTGTATTAAATGACCCTTCTGTACACAGAACAACAAAGGCATTTGGGGTCCATTTGTACAGGTGAGAAAATGGGTCAGCTATGAGACACTGAACCCCAGGTGTGCACAGGGCAGGGAAATTCTGTCATCTATTGCTTCCACAGAGGACTTCTGGGACAGGCTCAATGCCCCACATAATCACTTGCCAAGACTTTAATAATAAAACAGCAACAAGGAAAACTTCCCTAACCCTCTGCTCTGTGGAGAAAGGACTGAAGAATAAAATGCATTTGAATGTTTTAAAAGGCACTGTGAAACTTAGTCAATGAGAAAATTAAAGTGAGGTCATTATAAGATGAATGAATATCCTTAAAAACAAACTAACCCCAAACTTCATTCTTTTTAAAATTTTTCTCCAAAAAAGAATGGCCAAATGTGTACAGAAGCAAACTCTGCTTGTTAGCTCTGCTGAGAAAAGCTGGATTTGTTCACTCACAGGACTAGAAAGCACAACAGTGAATCTTGGAGGCATTATTTCTTAGCAGAATTAGCATAACCCAGCGCATCAGAGTATTAAAATTTAAAAAGGATTTCAAATTGTCCTCGTAACATCAGCAGAGTCATGTCACAGATTTTTTTTTATTGGTTCAGCAGGCTAGGTGTAATTGTATCAATATTTTAATGCTTGATGCATATTGCCTGTGATACATTGCTTGCATAAATAAAAAGCACCAATATTCAATTGCCAATGAAATAATCACACCCTCTAGATCTTTATTATATCATGCATTATTTAATTACAATAATCAGAGTCCTTTTGAAGGTAAAACAAGATTAAAAAGGTTTTGTTTTATTGGATCTATATATTTGATTTAAACTTTACATGTTAGCTTTACATTAAGAATTTATAAGGCATCAGTTCAAATGGTGCTATTATAAGAGTTTATTTCTTTTATAATTAGTACAGTACTCTTAAAGTACTCTGACTACGAGAGATAATATTTCAGTATTTTAATGAGCTTTTTAAGTGTAATTGATGTAACAATCATTGAATTACACATTTCTACCTGAAGAATAATGAAGGAAACATTTTAATGAGAAATTTAATCATTATTAGCAAATGATCTACTAAACTGCCATTTGCTGACATTTAAAAGCCTTAATAGCAGAAACTGTACTTTCCTACATCTGCGTCAACATCGATGGTGATTACTTTTCTCTTCCTCTGATTTTCCCAGGTTAACTTTCTACCATTACTAATTTTACTTACAAATTTGAGAAAACTTTCTTTAACCCAGAGTCGTCAGAGCCTTCCAGAAAGTGTGGGGCTTGACACTTAAAGGGATAATTTAAATAAATTAGCCCCTTTTCCAGCCTTCAGCAGTTTTCAGCATAAAAGGGCTCTTTCTTGTGAGTATTCATGCTTGCATCAGCTTGATTTTGATGAATGCCTGTGAATTCCCTGATAGTACCTCAAACAGAGAGATCTTAGACCCACGCCAGCAAGGGCATTTAAAGCTCCCTCATTTCATAAGAACACATCAGCATTCAGAAGGGGCATCGGTGTGAAGTAAGAGGAGCCTACTATGCAGCTTTGCCAACTTCTGGGGTTCAGCTCTACTGCTGGGTTTACAGGAATTCTCCATGCCACGGGACACGAATGGAGACATCACAGTGAAGCCCAGAAAGATGTGTTTGGGGTTTAAAAAAAACCACAAGATAATACCAGGGAGACAAGAGTGGTTGTCACCTATTGCAGGTCAGCAGAGTTAGAAAGCAAGTTCAGCCTTCTAGCTGAAGAGCTTGGAAAGGGCCAAGTTCAAGTCAGTATGCCTGCTGGCATCCATGCTGCACCCGGGAGCAACGGCTAGCACAGAGAACCATGTGCCCTGCTAGTGCTGTAAGGGCTGGCCATTTCTGGAACTCCTTGAGGGAGTACCACTTCTCTCACTGTGAGATTTGTATGATATGAACTGTTAATCTAGAGGACAGAAGGGGGTCTGGATAGAAGCACACTATTACATATCCAATGCACAGTGAGATCTTTTAATTTCCCTTTTTTAGGTTTGAGTTCTGATTTGGAGTCCTGGCAGTGAGTGGGCAGAAGGGAGGAAAGAGAAAATGCCAGCATTTGATCCACACCAGTCTCCTGGTGATCACTAAGGTCCCTTTCAGTCCAGACATACTAGGTTCGGCCCAGCTGCCAACTGTGTCCAGCTCAGATTCTCACAGAACCTTATTTTTTCTATTTTTTTTTTTAAAAGAACTTGCCCTTTTCACTTTCATGCTGTTGTGGACTCACTTTTGGTGCCTCTCCCCCCAAATTCATATGTTGAAATACATCTCCTGACGATATTAGGGGGCGGGCTTTGGGGAGGTGATTAGGTCATGAGGATGGAGCCCTAGTGAATGGAATTAGTGTCCTAATGAGAGAGACCCCAGAGAGGTCCTCACCTCTCTTTCTGCCCTGTGACGATACAAGGAGACAACAGAAGTCTGCCACTCAGAAAAGGACTCTCACCAGAACCTGACCACGCTGGCGCCCTGATCTCTGACATCTAACCTCCAGAACTGTGAGAAATAAACTTCTGTCATTTGTAAGTCACCCAATCTACAGTAATTGGTTATAGCAGCTGAAACTGGCTAAGACACACGCTCTCAGAAGGATCTTCAGAATTCTTCTACAAATCGTCCTGTTTCCCTCATAACTGAGGGAGCTGGGGTCTAGGACTGACTCCCCTCAGTATATTGCCAACAGCTTGGTGAAAGCTCCACCTGACAGGTCTGCTGGGCGCCACGTCGGGCCCTCCTACTCCCTGTGAATGAGCAGACAATGATGATACTAGGAAATGACCTACAGGGGTCAGAACACTCAAAGACCCATTGATAGAACATCTTTCAACTATAGGGGCCGAGCTGAGAAGCAATATCTCAGCTTATTTTTGTGGTTTGGGTGGTGGTGACGCAGCAGGTGAATGTTGACATTGTTTATTATGGAGGATGCACTTGCCAAAGGTCCAAAAATCAAGGCTGATATACTGCATTGAACTATACCTCTTCTGATCCTGCAGTGAAAAGCAAAATTGCAACAAACCACTGAAGAAATGGATCTCTTCTGCTAATTACAATAGTTGCCTAGAAAGGTGGTCCATATGTCACATCCAGAAAAGATACAGGATGATGCTGACATTTATTTATATTATTAAATTTATTGATATTTATTTTTTAAGATTTGGATATCATTTGTTTATAACCATAATATATATTCTTAGAGATGCAGGGTATTTGGGGACAACTTTCAAATTAAATTTAGATTTAAATAAGCACATTTTCCCCCAGATCCCTTAATTTTAGAGGAAAATAAAAAAGCAATATCAAGGAAAACAGAAGTAAATGTCTGGCTGGAAATATGAAGGGAATTTTTCAGAGAAATTGAGTCAGGACTCATTATTAGAAATTTCTACAAAATAACATTAGGATGGTGTTAGTCATTGTGACTCTTCATACTGAGGTTCCCTGAAACATTCCCATATGAGCCCACCACATCTTCATCAACATCCAGAAAATTTTTTTGTTACAACTAGATTTCAGTGGTGTCTATCCAAAGGAGCAATTTAGCTAAACTAGTCTCAGGAAAAGAAGTACAATTTGCTCCAAGGTAAGAAAGAAAGAAAGAAAGAGAGAGAGAAAGAAAGACAGAGGGAGGGAGGGAGGGAGCAAGGGAGGGAGGACGGAAGAAAAAAAGGAAGATAGGAAGGAAAGAAGGAAGGAGGAAGGAAGGAAGGAAAGAAAGAGAAGAAAAGAAAGAAGAAAGAAAGAAAGAAAGAAAGAAAGAAAGAAAGAAAAGAAAGAAGAAAGAAAGAAAGAAAGAAAGAAAGAAAGAAAGGAAGGAAGGAAGGAAAGGAAGGAAGGAAGGAAGGATAGGAAGGAAGAAGAAAGAAAGAAAGAAAGAAAAGAAAGAAAAGAAAGAAAGAAAGAAAAGAAAGAAAGAAAGAAAGAAAGAAAGAAAAGAAAAGGAAGGGGAGGAGAGGAGGAGGGGGAAGAGAGAGAAATTATAATGCACAGCACTAAGCTAATGCCAAAGACAAATGGAGTGTTTTCTAGAATGTGGACAAACTTTGCCTTCCGGAGAGCACAATACAGTAGCCCAAGACAATGAGAAGTTTTACTTAAATAGCAACACACTGATAAAGGGCAACCACATGAATCGCATGATAGTCGTGGATGCAATTTAATTCAGTTCAAGAGTGTGCCACCAAACTCGAGTATTCGAAAGTGTGCCATTAATGCAAAAGGGCATATAGACCGAAGCAGGAGAAAACTTAGAACAAGAATGATTCAAATTGAAAAGTACTGTTTGAACAAAAGCCTCAGTATTCTTGTAAATATTTAATGATTTTCTTTTCCCTAATCACTTCGGTGTTATTCGTTGTATTGGAATCTGAAAGACACTAACTCATCCAGTTAGCAAACCAGATATAACCAAATACTACTTTCTGAAAATGCACTTCTCAAAGGCTCCATCCAAAGGTTGAGGGAGCATGAGATGAAAACCATCGGGAAGGTTGACAATGCCCCCCGCAGGGCAGCGTCACGTTTGCTGCCAACAAAGGTGGTCAGTGACAAGTTCTCCCAACAGCTGCTAGGGCCTGATCCCAATTCAGGAGAGTCTCGCAATTACATAAAAGCTTATAAGGAAGATCAGAAAGCACATTCAATGTAGTGGGCTTCCCCTTCTTTTGCTATCATTCAAGGAAATTTTGCTACAAAAAAATATGAAAGTCCTTTATGTAATCCCAAGTAAATACAAGTCCAATTAAAGCTTTGGATCTACTTCACTTGGTGCATCATTCCCAGCTTTGATAAAATATCTGAAACACGTACACATACACTTACACTTTGTGCGCACACACACACATACACACCCACCCTAAATGCATATTCATGTACTTGAGACACAAACAACCAATTCTTTTTTGGGGTAAACACCTGGCCATTTACTCATTAAAGAATCAGGACTCAGACTTCCCTCCCTCTTCAGCTTTAATTTTCGTTCTTCTCTTTACCTAAATTATTTCCTCCCCACTTCATCTATGGCACCTCATGCCCTATTTTTTTTTTTTTTTGTTTCAAGGCAAACCCGAATCATACCTTCTCAGTGAGACTTTGGCCATCACAATTTTAAAGGAACTTCCCTTCTTCAGAAATCCTATAGTATGTGTGATCTGTACAACTTACACCGACTGCACACAACCCCTACTATTTTTTTGCCTTGTATCAATCATGATTTTGTAAGAATGTAGATATTTTCTGCACAACTAGATTGTAAGCTCCTAAAGGGTGGTGTTGTGTTATACATTGTAGCTGTTAAGAGAAAGAAAAGAAATCCACTGGCTCCACTACTGGGGTGAACTGAGTAAATGTCCCTACCTCAGTTTTGTCATCTGTAACTTGGGATAGAAGGATGTGCTTCATCAAGCTGTTCTGAGACTAAAATAAGCAACTGCATGTGGCATAGTGCCTTGCATGTAGAGAAGGCTCAGGAAAGGTTGGTTACCATTGTTACTGTCAGTTACTATCTCTTTAATCCTCAATGCTGAGCGCTGCACCTTGCACACCACATGTGTTAAGTGCTGGCATTTGATTGCCCGATAAGTAGGTATCTATGGCTTTTGCCAAGAAGCATCTATTGCCCACTCTGTTAATGGTCCCCTAATTTCACTATGATGAGACTTGCCATTCCTCACTTATTAGCTCTTCCTGCAACCTCATCTCAGCCTGACTTCAAGTGGTCCAGTGTTAACTCATTCTCTCACTGGCCAGAGTGAAGGTATCAGAACCTATGTGATGCTAAGGGGTTATCTAACACCCAGCCTTCCTTTCAATTTTATTCTTGTCCAGGAGTCATGTAAGCTTGTAAAACTATCACAGCCCTTTACTAGGTTTGGCAAATGCCAAGGAATTGAGAGAATACCCCTATGCCACCCCAGCCCTCATCTCCGGGAAAGCTGACAGCTCTAAGGATGTGTCCAGATGGCCCTCCTATTAGTAGGCACCACCATTTCACTGTCACCTGGAAATTCATTGTTAGTTAATCATGTCCAAGAGGATGCCTAGTAAAGATATTTGTTTGAAGAGGAGTAGAAGTTCCATTTGAACCAGAATTGTGTTCACTGAGAATTCAGGTACATTTAGGTGTGTTTAAGGACTGGTGATGCAAGTTTCTTTCCAATGTATTTATCAGAAGGATTAGGTCCTCCTGGAAAAGCAGAGACATTTATGTGGGAGCACTGAATTCCATCAGAGGAGGTCCCTGCTGCTGGGGAGAGCAACTGGACCCCAGTATCATGCGACTACACTATCTTACGTGGGCTCCAGTCGCATGGGCCTTTTGTGAATAAATTCTGCTTTCCCCTACTTGTCCTCCGTGTATCAGCTTAAATGTTCCTTCCTTTGAATCCTGGGGTGGAATGACTGCAACAGGAGGGCAGGCAAAAACAAAGAATAGCTTCACAAAATCTCACTGAGTTACACCAAGTTAAGAAGTCAGCAGTTGTGGTAACAACACCCTTACCCTGGATGACACTCCCCTTGGCAAAGGACACAGGGAATCTTGGCACAGGTATTGGTTGGCATCAGGTGTCATGGGTGAATTCCCTCAAGAGGTGAAGGTGTCCTGCACTGATGCTTTCAGCATATAGAGTAGTATCTTAGACTTCACACATGGGGAGGATGGATGCCTCCATCAATGGGCATGAGAACTGTCATCTTTATAGGCACCAGGGGATAGTCACCCTTTCAGCAATGGCAGGAAACATAACCATGGGAAACAGGAGTGCAGGAGAGGAAAATGAGACACCTTATTCTAAGAGGACTAGTTCAAGAAGCATAAAGCAAGGTGCTCCCTGGAAACTGCCAACACCTGACATGTGAGGAAGCCTTCAATTATCATTAAGTATATGAGAAAGCAATCCAGGAAACAGTCTTTGGGGATTGTTGGGGTGATTCTGCTCTTCCTCTGGATGGTCAAGTCTGGCAAGTGTTGAGTTATATAAGTCTGTAAAAGCAGCATGTTTGGAAATGTGTGGAGGCATGGCTCTGCTAATCCTAAAGTGAAAACATTAATTTTGAGCTAAAAAAAAAGTGCTTTTTTTTTCCCTTTTCCAAACCTGACATCCATTTCAAAGTTAACAACCCAAAGCCTTTCAAAACACGGTGTGAGGACTTAATACTGTCTTTTGTAATGGCTGAAACTTTTATTGAAAATGTTTGGTCCTAGACTCTGCAAGATCAGTCACACAAAAGTGAGCAACACATTTAAAAGGCAAATGATCCTGCGAAATGTCAGGCCCAGGAACAATTTTGGAGCTGCAGTTGGTAAAAACTGACAAAAAATAAGTACTCCATGTAAGCAGTAAAACTCCTCACTGAGTCCTCAAAACTTCGTACATGACTTGTGGAGCCTCAGATTGAGTTGTTTATCTTTCAGATCGAAGCCATGGATCTGTCAAGGGAAACCTAGGTCCTATTTTTATGGCATGACTTTTCTTATAGGAGAAAAGCAGACGGGGTGCTCTCTATGCAGCGTCAGCCCTAAGTGCCTCAGAGTGCAGCTGGGATCACTGCGTAGGTTGGTATTATCAGGACAGGCTCTCCTTGCACATCCCAGTTCTGCCAGAAACCACCAATTTCTTATTCCGAGCTAGTGCACGTGGGTGCCTGAGGTTGTGAGAGCTTCTGGTCCACTAGCTTTCACAGTTCAAAACAAAAAATTCAGATTTAGGGTCCTAAATCGTTGTCCCCAACATGAAGCCGCCAAGTGAGCAACAAGAATGTCAACTTGACATCACTCCTGACCAAGAGGGAGTAAGAATGACCACACTTATTTCACCTCTGCCTGAAAGAGCTAAGACACCAGACAATAATAATGGTTTCCAAGATACTAGATACCAGGCAATAGACAGTGATCCCTAAGTGATGGGAAGGAACAAATGAGGTGAGCCCGACAATTGCCATTAACGTAGGCTTTGAGAGGCTTTTCAGGCTGTGTAGCATGAGGATGGGGGGCCCGGGCAGAGCTCTGGCGACGAAGAGACAGAGCTGAGTGCGGGGAGACACTGGCAGGCACAGAGTACTGAAGGAGAGAGGGCTGCACAGGGAAAGAGCCTTGGAGATCGGCAGGGGACCCTTGAGAATTTAGCAGAGTACTTACCAGCACAGGCCTGCGATGAAACTACCTGAGGCTGGGGAAGGAAGCGACTGAAAGATTAGAGAAAACACTGTCTGGTGCTCACACAGGGCTGGGAGAGTGCCTGTTTCCCCAGCAAGACTGAAAACCTCACATTCACAGGATGCTATGAAGAGTGCACATAAGTTCCTTGCCTTACTGGTAGGAGAATAACTAGCTGTAGGCTAAACACTCCTCTGAACTCTCCAGAATTCAACTCTTAGGTAACTTAGCTGTGTTCTAGAACAAAAGACAAAAATATTTATGGAAACACAAAAACAACCAGGACCCAACAGGGAGTCTTTTACCAGATGTGCAAAGAACCTGGAAGTTATGACCTAAATGAGCAGTGAAGTCAGTAAGTTAAAAGGAACCCAAAATTGACACAGAAGTTAGTATTAGAAGATAAGGACATTAAAACAGTATATTATAACTGTATTCTATGTGTTCAAAGAGTTGAGAAGAGTCAAGGAGAATAAAAAGGCCAAAAACTCCTAGAGATGAAATTCACTTGGATGGGATTAATACATACTAGTCATTGTAAAAGAAAAGATTAATGAATTTGAAGACATGGCAGTAGAAACTACCGTTTATAAGAAGCACAATTTAAATACAAAGAAACACATATTTTAAAAGTAGAAAGATGGAAAAAGATTCTCCCTTCTAATGCTACTTAAAAGAAAGCTGGATAGGAGGAGGGAAATATCTCAGTGGTAGAGTGCATTCTTAACATGCATGAGGTCTTGGGTTCAATCCCCAGGACTTTCATTAGGGAAAAAAGAAAGAAAGAAAGAAAGAAAGAAAGAAAGAAAGAAAGAAAGAAAGAAAGAAAGAAAGAAAGAAGAAAGAAAGAAAGAAAGAAGAAAAGAAAGAAAGAAAAAGAAAGAAAGAAAGAAAGAAAGAAGAAAGAAAGAAAGAAAGAAAGGAAAGGAAGAAGGAAGGAAGGAAGGAAGGAAGGAAAGGAAGGAAGGAAGGAAGCAAGCAAGCAAGCAAGCTGGACTGACTATATTAATAGAAAAAGCAGATGCAATGCCAGGACAAAGAATATTAGCAAGGGTAAAGAATGTCTCATCATAATGACAAAAGAGTCAGTCATAAAAACAGCATAGAAGTCCTAAATGTTTATGCATCTAGTAACAGAACCTTCAAAATACAAAGGCAAAAAATGAGGATTCCTTGGATAAACAGACAAATACATAAGTACAATCTAGGATTTCAATATACCTTTCTTGATAATGGGTAGAACAAGTAGACAGAAAATCAGTAAAGATGTAAATACCTATGTACATAAAACACTCCATCCTATAAACATTAGAATACACATTCTTCAAATACACACCAAACATTTACTGAGATAAACCATATTCTGGGCCATAAAACATGTCTCAACAAATTTAAAAGAATTTAAGTCTTGCATAATATGTTTTCTAACCACAAAGGAAATTAAATAGGTAATCAAAACAAAAAGATTTCCCAAAAGTTCCCAAATATTTGGAGATTTTTACACATTTCTAAATAAACTATAGTCCAAAGAAAGAAATAAAAAGAGAAGCTAGAAAGTGATTTGACCTAAATGAAAAGTAAACATAATATATCAAAATTTGTGGCCCAGTAAAGCTGTACTGGGGGCCAAGAGAAGGAGATTTATAACATAAAGTAGCTGTGTTAGAAAAGAAGGAAAAGTCTTAAATCAATAAACTCAGCTTCTACCACAAAAACAAACAAAACCCACCAACCTGCAAAAAACAGAGTAAATTAGGAGAAAGAAAGCAGAAGAAAGGAAAAATAAATAAATAAATAAATAAATAAATAAATAAATAAATAATAAATAAATAAATAAATAAAATGGAAAATAGAAAAACAAGAGAAAAAAATCAGTAAAACCCAAAGCAGGTTCTTTGGGGGAAAAATTGGTAAACTTTTAGCCAGAGTAATTAGTAAAAAAAGAAAGCAAGAAGACACAAATTCCCCATTCTAGGAAAGGGAGAGGTGACATCACTAAGGTTTTTAGCATATTGACAGATAAGGAAATATTATATCGAATTTATATCAAGAAATTCAACTTAGACAAAATGGAAAAATTCCTTGAGGAAACAAACTATGATAAGTCATACAAGAAGCAGAAAGATAATCTTAATAATTCTATTATATTGAAAAAAAGATTTGGAAAGTTTAAAATGTTCCCACAAAGAAAACTCCAAGACAAGATGGCTTTCACTGTTGAATTCTTCCAAACATATAAGAAAATAATACCAATTTTATAGAAACTCACAAAATTGGAGAGAAAGGAAATAATTCCCATCTCATTTTATGAAGCCAGCAATACCCCAACAGCAAAACCAAAAGTAGATTTTACAAGGAAACTACAGATTAATATTTCTCATGAACATAGATGCAATTTTTTAAAAAATTCCTATAAATGGAATCTTGGCCAGGAAAGATTTTGATTTTTTTTTTTTTAAATTTCTGTTTCTGGCCTGGAAAGATTTTACGCAGCGCTCGACTGTATCAGAGAGTACAGACTATGATTGTATCATGTTCTCAACATCTCCAGTAAATCAGTATTTTAAACAACTAAGTTTGTCCTTTCCACAAAGTCAAAAAAGCAGTTATTCTCTTTAGTCACTAAAGTGGCCATGGTTTCAAGAGAGAAGGTATAAATTAGTGTGTAGAGCACAGATCTTGGAGTCAGACTGCCTGGGATTGAGTTTCAGCTCCACCTCTTACTAGTTTCACAGTTTGGAAATATGATTCCACCTCCCTGTGCATCAATTTCACCCACTGTTAAACGGAGTTGATAACATCTCTGTCTCATAGGGATGTTGTCAGGAGTAAATGAGTTCATCGTTGTAAAACAAAGAAAACAGTGGAGTGCTGTGTGGAGAACGTAGTAAGTGCACACTAAGTGGAGAGCAAGGAGCAGTAGCAGAAGTAGGAGCAATTGAATGGTGTAAATCGCCATGAAAGGCACACACTGAACTGAGTACCAAGGAGTTTTATGCTGGCTGGATACATCAGGAAGAAAGGGAGGGACGAGCATACCACCAAAAGTCATAAGTACAAGCAAGCACTTAGCAACCATAAAGGGTATTGCTATCTTCTGGAAACTGTGATTGATGGGTGTCGAATATAGAACACATTTTTGTGGAATGTGGGGGAAGAGGAGAAAAGAGGAAGGTGTAAACAACCTAGGAGTGAAAGCTGGCAGTTGAGACTAGATGATGAAGAGCTTTGTGTGCCTCGAGAAAGTAGTACAATTTGATCCTGGTCAAGATAGGAAACCATTGAAGAATTTAACGCAAGAGAGGATCATAGCCAGATACTTATTTTTAAAGATACTTTGGGGGAAGTTATGGAAAATAGATCCAAGAAAAGGAAGCTGAAATCAGGAGAACTTGCTAAGAAGCTATATTAGTTTCCTATTGCACATGTAACAAATTACCACACTTAGTGGACTCAGACAGCACAAATTTATTGTCTCTCAGTTACTGGGCTCCAAGTCCGGTGTAGGTCTCACCGGGCTAAAATCAATGTGTTGGAAAGACTGCCCTCCTTGTGGAGGCTCCAGGGTGAATCCATTTCCTTGTCTTTTCTAGTTTCTAGAGGTCACCTGCTTTCCTTGGCTTGTGACCCCTTCCTCAGTCTTCAAAGCCAGCAACAAGAAGGTTGTGTTCCTTTCACACCAAGTTACTCTGACCTCCTTTTATGCTTCCCTCTTCCACTTTTAAAGGGCCCTCAGGTTAAACTGGACTCACCTCCAAAACTCAAGACAATGTCTCCATTTTGGGGTCAGTTGATTAGTGACCTTAATTCCCCTTAGTTGTGTAACTTAGCATAGTCACAGGGTCTGTGGACTAGGACAGGGACAGCTTTGAAGAGGGGCCATTACTCTTCCTGCTACAGAAGCTATTACAAAATCTCAGGTAAGACATGATAAGGGCCTAAACAAAGGTGGTGGTGGTAGAAACAGACAGGAGGGAATATACTCAAGTATGTTTCAGATGCATAATTGAAAGAATACATGGATTCATAGGGGTGGGTTTGGAGGGGACAAAGGACATGAGGGAGTAAAGGAAATTAAAGATGTTTCCTAGTTGGTTAAATTTGAAAAAACTTGGTGAAAGACGATGCCATTAACCATGACGAGTTCAGTTTTCAATACATGAATATAAAGTTCTCATAGAATATTAAGGGTGAGATGTCCGAAGCTTACAGGAAATCGGATCCAAAGTTCAGGAAAGCAGAAATGCTGATGACCAAGATCTCAGCATTGTCATGTAATATCTGAAGTCTCAGAGTAGCTTGCCGTAAGTTACCAAGCACACTGCACACATATGCACACATACCCACACTCCATACTTAGTAGCTTTCATTGGTATAAGCTGATACTTAACATGAAAAAATAGACATATCTTGTAATTAATTGTAAGTGATCCACTATATCTGCAACTGAATCTTGACGGTTAGCTCAGAAGAGGAGCAAAGACTTCTGAATCTAAGGGTGAATCCCTACAGAGGTGGCATTCCCAAGCCCAAAGAATGTGGAAATGGTGGTGAGGATCCATTCTGACTAAGAAGCAAAGAATTGTCACACTGGATGCCATCTGTGACCTTCCAGCCCTAGGTTCTCCTGTTTTGTCTCTCACAGGAACAAATTTGAGAATATATATTTATCCCACTGGAAACCAGGTTTCTATTTAAGATTTGTAGCATCTCCCCATTCCTGTGAGAGGCTTTATCTATATCTTAAAAAGGCATTATTGTATATGGGAAATCTCTGGATCTTCCCTTTGCATGTGCTATGAACCTAAAACTGCTTTTTTTTTTTTTATTAAAAAAAGGGAGTTTTAAAGAAAAGTTACTATTGGAGGCATGATAATATACTGCTTCAGAATATTTCTCCCCAAGCCTAATGATTAAAAAAATAAACAATTCATTTTATTAATTAAGGTGCTGTGATGATAGTAACATGCCAACAAATAAGAGTGACTTAAAAATTTTCTCTTACAGAAAAGACCTGAGGTATTATACAGGTCTGTTAATTCACAGCAATGCAAATGGTGCACGGTGGAAACCACAAGTAATAAAACATCCTGTAACAAAAACTTAGAATTCCATGTAAATGGCTGGGGGTGGTTGGGAAGGCAGGGTGGAAATGTCCATTTAAATATAGGACCTTGATTAATTTTCTTCTCTAGTGGAACCATAAGAACCAAAAATAAGCTCACTGGTGTAGCTGTGGTGACATATGAGTTGGAACGCATGGCGTGTACAAAGGTGAGTAATAAAAGTGAAGCAAACGAGCAAAAATATATCAAAAGTGACGAAAATTATGTGTTTCCATTGTTAAGAGATGTAGTGAAATTCTCATCTGGTGAATTCCAATTCAACATTTCCTTGATATATCTTTTATAATTTTCACTCTAATTATAATGAAAATCATTTTTCAATGTAATTTTGCAATAAAAATGTTTTTTTTATTTCTCATTACATAAGAACATGATGTGGTACAGTTACTGAGCAGGCTTACAATATGCACACTGTATCTTCCCTTTCTTACCATTTAATCTCTTCATAGTCTACAGATGTCAACAGGTTCAGATTAAGCTTGTTACAGATCTGCTTCACTCGAACTCACTGATGATTATTTATTTAGCAGTTTTATGTAACCCTGTCATAGATAAGCACTCTATTAATTTGCCGAGGGACAAATCAACACTAGTTATTTTTCTACCGGCTATTAGACTCGGTGCTGCTGTTTGTTACAAACCACTTGCCAGTTAATTATAAATTATGGGTCCTCTTTGCCTATATTAATTGATACCTCCTCTGCCTTTGTAATACTAGACAAATAAATTGAAGGCAAGATTTATTAAGCAGTGTATGTCTTGTGTCTCTTGATTAGTATTCTTTACTTTTTTAACATTTATGCTTGTTTATACAGATTTGACAGACCAATGCATTAGAGAAATGATCTTTGGGTGTTTTGCAGTAAAGAAAGAAAAAGATTTAATAGGCTTCCTACAAATTTATTTCAAATGACCCACAATTCATTGTAAGCAATTCCTAAAATACCTTTTGACTTTGTTCTACAGACTGGTGATGGCAGCTTCCAAATTATGCAAAAGCTAATATTCCAATGGTTTTAAAGTCTACACAGGCAGTTGCTATAAGATAAACAAATATGATGCATGTGTAACTTAAAATCCGTATCACTTTACACATGCAATATCTAATGTCCCTTTCCGTTACCTAATTGCATATATGCATTCTATTACACAGGCTTCTGCATACATAGGAGAACTTTTTTTCTCTACTTTTCTCATTTAAACAATCTGTACATGTAATACACAGTGACAAAACAATAAACAACAGCCATTTTTAATTTTCAGAAGCATGAATTAAAGATGGCACTTGCTACAGGACATGCACCTTTCCATGTGCAGGCCACAGAGGAGCTGGAGTCAGAATTTAGGCCAGGAAGGAAGAAAAAGAACATTTTACAAAAGAAAATCTTAATTCGTTTGCTCCCTGGACAGTATCTAACATTGAAGAGCTGCAAATTTAACAGGAAGGATTACCCCAGAGGGTCATTGGACTATATTCTGATTTCAAAGGGCTTAGAAACCTAGCTATCCACCAAAGGATCTCAGTCTCTGAAATCCTAATTTTGTATATAATTTCTCCATGTAATTGACAGTTTTGATCCAAGTTGCTTTTGCAATATCTTGGATTCCTAATAAGTCCCTATCTGACATAAATCCAGAAAATGGACAGTTAGCCTATTGGGGTGGGCATGTTGTGTCTCCATTAGTTCTCACAGGAAAGGGAGATATATTGGTCAGGCAGATCTCTTCCTATTTTCAACTCACACGTAATTGAATCCCTTCTTCAATGTGCTCATGTTTGAAGACTTAAAGACTCCCCAATTGGAATTTAGAGCAAGCCTATAGAGTAAAATCAGCTAGCTCATTCAGAAAACATACACTCTGTTAATATGCCATGAAACTGACCTTAAGCCACTTTTTAATAATGAGATTTCAAGAATCATCTCCTATATCCCACGCTACCTTTTGTTAGCTGTTCTGGGTACACCTCCCAATGGATGTCGTAAGTGATAGAATTTCCTGATAGCCTTGATTCATTTGATTATGCAGAAAATATGCTATTAATCATCCCTCACCAATTTATTATTTTTGCCTGTATATCCTCCATGTTACCCTTCCTACCATTTACTACCTCACTGTTCAAAGTCTCTGCCTCCCACAGATAAACAAGATCTGAGTAAGATTTAAGTTATTAGTTACAATGAGAAATTACTTTGATTAGCAGTGGATTGGAGTTGACACTAACCTCTCAAATAAATCATTTTTGATTATTCGCATTTCATATCTTCACATTACTTTCGAACCCAGCTACATGGTTAATTCATTGTTTGCTGAACTGCAGTGTACATTTTTAACGTGCTGTTTTACCCGAACCCAACTCAAATTTTTCACCCATACACCACTAGATGATGGTCCTCATAAGGTCAGCAGTTGAATCTTTTTTCTTTTTCTTTGTGTCACTAGTGCTCACAACAAAAGAGGAACTCAGTACTTGTTTTATTTAACGAATAAATAGAGTTGGCCTATAAGGAGCTGATCCCGGAGGATCAAATATAACACAATAGGTGCACACATAACTACTACACTACAAGGCAGAATCATCATGCAGTAGTGACTGAGAGAAAAGCAGATTTGCTTCTGTCACAGAATTTTCCAAGAGCTGCTCTGAAGGTTGGCCAAGGAGCGCACAAATTTTCCTTCTATTAATATTTCTCATTCTTAGGTGGTCCTTGGATTATGACCACATTTTCCTCTTGTGTAAGTCCTCAATCAAGCTTTATAAAAGTCAATGAAGCTGATTCCACATTACATATAAATCTAATGTTGGACTCCACTGGACTTCTAGGTTCCTCCAGGATCAAGATGAAACCAGCCAACTAGGAATCACATACACCCCTCTCTCTTTCCAAAATTAATTTAATTCTTTGTTTAAGTTGGTCTTTATTAGTCTTCTTCCTTCTTAAACTAATAAACCTTTCCAGTCAATCTGTAACCATGGTTGACATATAAATACATTTACTCTGCCAAAAGTTTAGCCATCATCTTAGCACTCTAAAGTTCTTTGGAAAAAACTTGGTATGTTCTTTGGCACTGTTTTATTTGTTGGAGTTTATAAACAAGTAGACCAGGCTGAAACGTGAAAATAATCTCACTTTGGATGAGCAGGGAATTTTCTGCACCGTGATAAAAATAGTCGTCACTACCCTACTTCTGTAACAAAATAATTTTACCAATCTATTGATTGCTTTAACTTTCAAGTGTTTTGTAATATGGAATCTCCATACTTGATATTAATACTGAAGGGTACCCACATAACTCTTTAATAATTGGTCCTCTATTAAATAAACTGAAGGAATAACCTCTTACTGATGGAGGCTCCTGCTTTCTCTCTTACCTTAGAAGACCAAGCCCATTATATGCCACATTCCCTCTTCCCCTTATTTCCTTTACACTTGTGTGACATTCACTGAGCACCTACTATGTTCACTGAATTGAGATTCCACAGATTCTGCCACTTCTAGAGAAAACTGCTCCCCAAAAGGGTCTGAATCCACAGATATTGTCCGGCCAAGGAGCCTTCAGATAAAGTCTCATCCTTTGTATAGTTTGTGGAATATGACTATTGATGACAGAATTGTGAAACTGTATCACCAAAAATTACTGGGCAAGATCTGCTTATTTACTTTAGAAACACTAATATGGACTGAATGTCTGGCACATAGTACATTCCACATAATAACCCACCAAAAGAAGATACTAGTATTATCTCCATCTTAAAGGTAAGGAAACTGAGTAGGTCACAAGGTATAGGAAAGATCAAGTACACTAATGGGCAGAATCTGCACTGATTTAGAGATAAATATAATACTAAATTCATTATTACATGAAAAACCAGTCCACTTTAAAAGCCAATGTACATCTGATGGGGCTTTAGAGTTTGATTGCAGAATTCTCTGAAAGAGGGTTATTTGGGATGTAATTAACATGACAAACAAGGGAAAGGCACAAGTTTAGCAAAAAGCTCACTTTGAGTGGATAAATTTCTCTGTTTCCTTTTTTTAAATGAGAAAGGCTGGATGAAAAGCACATAAAATAACTGCTGACTGAGTGGAGATCTCGAGCTAACGGCTTGTGCTGTGAAAATTCTACTTTGTCTAGCAAACACTATCAGACAGAAACCTTGAAAGTGGAACATTTATTTTTCTCATTTTCTAAAACAACAACAACAACAGCAAAACCCCCAGCTCTGACCCCATGACTTCCCTGACAATGGGGAAAGTCACACATGGAAGGGAGGAATTCAGAAGCTGGCTTCCGCTCCTCTAATGGGCTCTCTCATTCCCAGCATCTGATTTTAACCAGGGGAGCTGAATGGATGCATGGACAGCACTAACTAAGGCACCTTGGGACAGTAGGTAGGTTCACATGAGTAATCCTCTACACATCCATCAATGCCAAACTCCTCCCATGGTGAAAGCAGGCATTTCATGTCAGAGTCTTGACACAAAGCCAAATAGAACACATAACTATATACCAATCCCATCATTTTCCGATCATTGCCACATTCAAGAAGAAATCAAACACAGTGATTTGGAGGGAAGTATAGTTGCTTCAAAGGGGCCATGGTTGGGTGATAGAAACCATGGGCTCTGGAATAGAACATAACCTTCTTCAAATGGTAACTCGGCAATCTACGGGTGTATAATATTGGGTAATTTTACCTCTCTGAGTGACTGCTTTTCCTCTTTAAAATAAATGTAATTCTTATGTCTTGGGATTTGAGAGGATTAAATGAGACAAGAAGGGAGCACATTACTTGGCAAATAGTGGATGATGAAAAAAAAGTGAATTTTATTATTGCATTAGTCCAGATCCTCCAAGAAACAGATGCCAAGGTGAGATTCAATGTGCAAGAAATTTATTAGAGGAAGCACCTGTGAAAGAAAATGGGGAGAGAGGCTGGTGAGGCAGGGAGAGCTTTCAAGCCATGATACTAGTGAGCCCAAATGAAGAAGTAAGGGAAGGAAGACTGGCTTGAGGAATCTCAAGCTGCCATGCATTTATTTCTAAGGAAAGTCTGGCTATGCCATCATGCAGCCCTTGAGCCAAATTTGACCATCAGAGGATCCTGAATCTCCTAGAAAAGAGCCTGTCTCAAAAACAGTACCAGGCTTACTCATAGGTTGGAAGCATCCTGGGGGAAGCACAGGCTCGTAGAAGAAGGGTTGGATCTCTGATACTGCAGCTGAGGCCCTGGATCAGTTCTGTTCCTGCTGTCAAAAAGGTGTGTTCTCATGGTCACCACAAGTATTATTCAAGGCAAATCTCTGGGCAAACCTCATGTTATTGCTTCAGGAAAAGCAAAAGGAGGCAAAAAAGAAAAGAAAAGACAAGAACAGTACACATAGAGTACTACATCATACAAAATAATTACAAAGTCAGGGCATCTTTTAGGTTATGTATTTGTTACAAAAAGGGACATGATAAATGTCCATTGACAGATGACTGGATAAAGAAGCTATTACATATTTATACAATGGAATACTGCTCAGCCATAAAAAAGAATAAAATAATGTCATTTGCAGCAACATGGGTGGACCTAGATATTGTCATTCTAAGTCAGAAAGAGAAAGAAAAATACCATATATCATTCATATGTCAAATCTAAAAAAAGAAAGAAGACACTAATGAATTTATCTACAAAACAGAAACAGACTCACAGACATAGTAACAAACTTATGGTTACTGGGGGGAAGGAAGGGATAAATAGGGAGACTGAGATTTTCAGATACCAACTACTATATACAAAATAGATAAACAACAAGTTTCTTCCGAATAGCACAGGGAACTATATTCAATATCTTGTAGTAACTTATAATGAAAAAGACTATGAAAATGAATATATGTACGCATATGTATGACTGAAACGTTATCCTCTACACCAGAAGTTGACACATTTGTAAACTGATGATACTTCAATAAAAATAAATAAAATAGTCTTTAAAATATCAAAAAAAAGACATGAAGTCACAGGGATGCAAAAGGATGCCATTTCAAATTTTAAGATTCTCACTCTGATTAAAAGCAAGTTAAGAAAGCAAATAACCCTTGAAAACTGCTTTTACTCACTCCTTTCCAACTTAGAACTGACTTTCATGAACAGATTTCTTCAAATGTATTATTTTTCATTCTTTCCTTTTTCTTCTTTTTTTTTTTCCATCAGATTATATGATTAAGTGGTTTTTAGCTTTTTCCTGGTCTTGAACCTTTTTGAGACTCGGAGGAAAGTGCTAATCTTCTCCAGCACCCCCAAAATGCACATATATTCATGCAAAATAAGGGGTACAATTCCAGTGGGCTCTAAAATCCATTGATGCATGGCTTAACAAGACTTAAACAGTGCTTACATCTATAAAGCTATTAACTTACATGACTGTAAACAATCTTACAGTGCTTGGTCTACATTCTTCTATGGATTAAGATATGTAATCAGATAGTCTTCTGATGACGTCTTGCTTTTTGAGTTCAAAATCTCAGTGCAGACTGAAGCATCATTCAACCAAGTGATAGTGAACAGCCTATGTGGATATACGTTTAAGCACATATGCAAAGTGCTTGTTTGGGTGAGGGGTTCTTTCTTTACTCCTTTGTTTCCCCACAAGGTGTACAGTTTGGGATGGAGGTCGACATGCTCAAAGATATTCAGTTATGTCTTAAGGTCCTTCATTTTAATAAATTTTCACTTAATATTATACTACAGTTCTAGGTCTAGCACTGCAAATGTCCTCACATTCAGCTTCCTTTGCCTTAGTCCAGTGTTTATGTGTTAGAACCCCTCCTCTCTGCAGATGCACATGGTCCCACTTGCTCTCCAGTAGCTCATCAATGCTTCCACCATTCCAGGAGGAATTATAAATTAGATGGACAAAATAGGGGGAAACAGAAAGGAAGACTCTAATGGAAATTCAGATACTCCTCTGAATCCACTTGAGCTTGGATTCTCAGGCAGAAGCTGTGTGAAAAACAACATTCATCACATCCCTGGTGTTGGACCCACACAATACCTGTGTGCGAGGGGGTGAATTAATTATTTTGCAGGGAGTCAACTATTTTTCTAGCAGTGGATGCCTCCAATTACTCAGGCTCCAAAGCGCCTGCCCAGCCTGGCCGCCTTAACTCTTCATTTTCTTTCTTTAGGGGGGTTAGAGCCAACAATTCAACCTGGTGTTTTTTTCACTAAAGAACATAGTAAATGACAGAGGTCTGGAAGAATATGTTCCCTCCAAAGCTGGTGACCAATTAGTTGCTTGCCACTGACTGTCATTTCACTGCTATGAGTGCTGTGTTCTTGTAGCTTGGTGATAGACACACTGTTTATTTTCCACTTTACAGCCTTTGCCAATACTCTGAGTCCCACACAGCTGCCTTTAATGCTGCTCTTCTAGAAAGCTGGTGACAGGGGAAAAGATAAAAGGTATGTGTGAGTGGCTAAATGGCAACCCTGAGCAGACTTATCTAGGGTGCAAAGTAAAGAGAATAGTTATTTTACTACCTCACTTTTTATTTTAATGCTTCCAAATGAAATTGTGGGAAACACCCAGTCCACGAGGTTAAATGCTGAAAGACATGAGTGCTGAGTGGCTAAAGACTTTGTGAGGGTTATTAAGCTGTTGACAATATGAGAATCAGACACATTCACCACTGGTTCCATAATTGTCTTTCATCTACGAGCAACTTCCCCTCTCCCCCCTACACCCAACTTTTATGATTCATCATATTTATTTTTTGTTTCCTCAAGCAACATCTTTTATTAGTTGCACACCCACTGCAGAAATTTAATTTCTGCGAGAGAACAACAAAGCAGTTGATTATTATTATTGAGAATCTGGTACAACATCCAGTGAAATAAAATCTATAAGGCATTAAAATGACAGATTAGGCAAGAGCTGTATTCATTTACAAGTGTTAGAACATCATGCTAATGCCTCACAAGCACAACATAAAATGAAAATCAACTCTTTCATGCTGCTTTACCGAGGAACGCTGCGAAGCTCCCAGGAACGGAAGCCAGAGTCTCTGTTAGAGAGGCACCGTCCTTTTGTGGTGCGCTCACTGGTTCATCCCCCATGAATCCCAAATAAAAACACTCCTCTCAGACGCACAGCCGGAAGCACTCTACGCTTCCCCTTTGGTCAGCCCAAACTAAACACTGCTAATCCCGGTAAGATTTCAAGCATTCATATGCACCTCATTGTTTTTTAACGGAGAAGAACACTTCGCCTATTAGGCAACCTCCACTTTTTCTATCCTGCTCAGAAACTACAGAGAAAGCAGAGAAGAGGGCCCCTGCAATCAGCAATTCAGGGTTATTATTCCACACAGTAAAGCCCTGATCATTTATATATACTTTAATCACTCAGAGCCTATTAACTCTTATTTTAGACATAATATTTATGCTTTTACATTGCATGTTGTAGCTCAAAGCAGGTAAGAAGAAGCGAATTACAAGAATGCTAGACAATATAAGGCTGCAACTTCCAACAGCTGGAGTAGTTATCCTGATAAAGGAAGAGACACAAAGATATTATAGACAGAATGTCTCAAATAATCCCCAAGGCCACCATACCTGAGGGGATCTTTGTAAGAGAACACAGCAAATAAATTCTGTTGATAATATTGAGCCAAGCCATCCAAAAACTAAATGAGTTTCATCTTTCTCTTTACTTCCTGAAAGGGGAGTATGTAACACAATTCATAGAAAATTCCATTGAAATATTTAGAACACTAAAAATATAAATGTTTGGAGGCCAAAATTTCATATATGTAGAAGAATTTATTTCCTGACAATACTGAACTTTAAAAGATGTGGTTCATATATTTTATACATATGAATGTGTATCTTCGAGGATAAATACATGGTACACAGTGTATTTACAAATATATACAGACATGTAATGTACTTTACTATATATTACTAATTATATGTGAAATAATCCCTACACCAGATAAACAAACAAACAAACTCCTATCAATGAACTTTAAGAGATTTGTTTCAGATTAATTGAATTGTTAATTCTCAGAAGGCAACATCAGATATCAGAGCTTCCTTTCCTTGAACCAGAAATGGAAAAATACTGAAAAGTCTGATTTCTTGGTTCTATCATGGGTGGCATTTAAATAACGAGAAACACTACAGTGACCCTATTGAACAGCTCCTCTTAATACAGTAGACAGCAGTGGGTAGTCCAGTAGAGGGTGCTCACATTCTCATCAGTGCAGTCTCCCACACGATTTGTGTGCTACACCCATCCCCCTGGTTACACCCATGAGATACTCTGAGGCTCACGTGTCATCACAACTCCTCGTACACATGTGATACTTCTATCCCTTCTCCTCTGTCCAAGAAAGCATAATGGAAAATAAGTGAACGAGAATGGAAATCTGACTTGCTATAATTTGTAAAAATTTAGAAAGGTAAGATACAGGAAGACTTTGCTACTGTTGTTATTAATATCAAATTCATCTTGACATAACTTGGGCTTCATGGTGGGGGAAGAGCTGACAGGGAAGAAGGAGAATGTGAGTGGTGGCAGGACACCTGTCTTCCAGGCCTAGCAGTGGGATCCTGGGCAGCTCACTTTCACCTCAAGGGACTGTAGGATCCTGTAAAGAAGGGACTGTGATAGAGCTCTGGCCTTAGACAGCACACAAGGTGTCGTGAGAGCTAATTAAGATCATATGAATGAAGACATACAGATGGCCAACAGGCCCATGAAAAAATGCTCAGTACTGCTAATCATCAGAGAAATGCAAATCCAAACTACAATGAGGTATCATCTCACACCAGTCAGAATGGCCATCATTCAAAAGTCTACAAATTATAAATGCTGGAGAGGGTGTGGAGAAAAGGGAACCCTTCCTACACTGTTGGTGGGAATGTAATTTGGGGCAGCCACTATGGAAAACAGTATGGAGATTCCTTAAAAAACTAAAAACAGAGTTACTATATGATCCAGAAATATCACTCCTGGGCATATATCTGGAGAAAACTCTAATTCAAAAAAATACATGTACCCGAATGTTCATAGCAGCACTATTTACAATAGAAAAGACATGGAAGCAACCTAAATATCTATCAACAGATGAATGGATAAAGAAGATGGGGTGTATTTATACAATGGAATACTACTTAGCCATAAAAAAGAATGAAATAATATCATTTGCTGCAAGATGTATGAACCTAGAAATTATCATACTAAGTGAAGTAAGTCAGACAGAGAAAGACAAATACTGTATGATATCAGTTATAAGTGGAATCTAAAAAAATTACACAAATGAACTTCTTACGTAACAGAAACAGACTCACAGACATAGAAAACAAACTTATGGCTACCAAAGGGGAAAGGGGAGAGGAGGGATAAATTAGGAGTTTTGGATTAGCAGATACAAATTACTATATATAAAATAAACAACAAGGTCCTACTCTATAGAATGGGGGACTATACACAATAACTTTAATAACCTATAATGAAAAAGAATATAGAAAAGACTATATGTATATATGTATAACTGACTCACTATGCTGGACACCAGAAACTAACACAACATTGTAAATTAACTATACTTCAATAAAAAATAAGTAAAAGATCATATGATATAAGAAGGGTACCATATAAAGTAAGGTGGTGTTCATGTCAAACAATGGACCATGATTTCCCATAGTCCTCATAACAAATACCATCCCTTACGGCCTGTGACCCCCAGAACTCCAACAAATCCCCTTCACTTTGAAGCAAAGAATGAAATTGGGAATGTCGTGCACCCATACATAAAGCATTCTTGGAATTAAGGATGCAAAATATCCTACATGATGAAGCGAAGAATGAACTGGCCAAGAATCATGAAAGCATAGATTTTCGAGCCAGAATACAAGTCTCACAAACACAGGCTCTGGGAAGTGCCTGGAAATGTGAAGGAGCATCAGCACGGGAGGTAGAGACAGACCCCAGGCATATGGTTGCACCTAAAGATTTAATAAGCCGCCATCCCTTGAGGAGGGTAGGAGGGAAAAAGAGAAAGAAAGAATGTGAAAACACACATGAATCTGAGCTCTGGCCTTCTCCCCACTGACTGGCTGCTAATTTCTTGAACTTCACCCAGGCTGTGTGTCCAACAGACCACATGGTGATTGCTAAATTGCTCAATGACCACAAGCTACAACCATGGGGAAAATATTCATGAAAATTAACATCCCATTTAATACTTACCACGTTTCCAGCCAATGCTTTGTGTACCAGAAAGTCCTCGAACTGGCTCCAAAACTTTTCAATTCCTGACAAATGCACTGGCCTCCCTCCAAGGAGCCGGGCAGCAATCTGTGCTTTTTATGCTGGTGCGTGGTGGCGGCAGCGCTGCGGGTGGGAGAGCCAGTGGGTGGAGGCGTTCTTCTCAACGAAGGGAAAATCAGAAGACTGTGGCTTTGGGGACTTGAACTCTTGGCATGGCAGGGGGCAGACCTTAAATGCTTTCATTTTTTCCCCCAAAATGAATGGCCCATAATAAAAACTGGAACTGTGAAATAGTAACAGATACCTAATTAATTTTGTTGTCATTAGAAAAGAAAATCTACATTTTTTTTTTAGAGTATGAGGGCTTCCTTGGGAGCAAAGTTTCTAAAATACGAGCCCTTTAAGGACTTTCTTAAAAGCAAAAATGACCACATTATAAAATGAGCCTTGTCTTCTTCTTATGAGCTTGTTTGTATCCTCTTATTGTTGGCCTTTCCTACAATCCTCACACCGCCTACAGTACTTCAGCCATAAGTCTATGTCAGTAGCTTCTGACTTTATCCCAGTATATTTACCTTGCTGTGACCCCCGCTCGCAGGCGAGTCCCCACCTCCTCCTCCCGCTCAGGTGTACTGCTTCCCTCAACTATGCTCACAAAACACGGTTATCTGCATTTCTCAAATACTTTCAAAATTCCTTTACACGCATATTCTCATGAAAAAGTTGGTTTTCAGGGAAGCTGAACACACTGAAGATCCATCTGACTCGAGGCCTGATTTTCTTCAGGCTTCCCTATGCTCTCAGAAAGACTAGATTTGCATAAATGATTATTTGCAATGGCACAAGCACAAAGTAAAGTGTGAGCTGGTCCCTTAACTCTGTTGACATGCTCTCTTGGTCTCAGTCAGGCTCTTTGCACATCTGGTGTATTCACTCTACATGTCTGATGAAGACGATGATGCAGCTATGACCTGTGTTGAACATCCAACCAATGCAGCGGTAATAATGTCCGTATTTGGGAACTGCATAGTGTAACCAGTGTTGAGTATAGAACATTCTAGCCACCCACCCTCCTTTCCCTCAAGAAGAAAATCCATAAAGTGACAGGACTGTAAGAAGCAGGAGGACTTTGTTTCACTGCTGCTTTTGGAATTAGCAATGGGACCAAGACTGGCTAAGTCATATCCTCACGGGCTCTGACCCAGCAAACAAGATAATTCCCAATAACACTTTTATCACTAAATTCCAAGTTTAAGATAATCTTTTCATCATTTAAAGAAAAAACCTCTTCAGGACGTCCAGGTCACTTCACCCTACATGAGCCACTGGCCAAGAAAAACACTGTGGCTTTGTTGGCATGATGTCAATATTGAAAACATCTAGATGGTGAATGTTGAAACATTTGGATGATTGGCTGAGTCTTCTACTTAAGTTTTTAATCTTTTTTGGGTTGTCAGTGTTTGGATCAGCATTTAGAATGTTGCCAAGAGATTCTTAGTCTCTTTCAGATCCTTGTACCCTCCTTTTTAGAGATGACTAGGGAAAAAGGACTCTCTAAGTGGCTTCTGTGCAATCCCACAGTGACTGCAGACCTAGAAGCAGGAGGCCCTTGGGAACCTCTGAGCAGCTTGTGCTCCTTAAAGTGTGGTTCTCCGACACCATTCACGGATGACTCACCAGGCTTCACGCCAGCAGAGCACCATTTTTAAAGGAGGCACAGAAGAGAACCATGCTGTTCAGGTAAGGACACCTCAAGCATTCTGAGTATGTGTGACAAGCAACAAAGAGAGTTCTGAATCACTGTCCAAACATCATCCATTAGAAGCACCATCAAATCCACTCTAAACTCCCAGCACTAGTCGTTGTAGACGTTACCCAAATGCTTGATTTGATACGTTTTAGACAAATGAACTCATTTGATGATCTCCAGGGTAGGACATGCTGTAAGAAATTTCCAGAGAGACACAAAGGGGAGATGAATAAGCAATGGATTGTTATAAGATATTCTGATGGAACTAGATTTTTAAGTGAATATAAGAAGGTGTCCTAGGGACATAAATAATTAAAGATCAGTCCAGCCCTGGTCAAAGAAAATGCTTGAATCTGTAGCACTTCCCCTTCCCTTTAATTAGATTTAATGGATTTTAGAATTTGTTACTTATTGAGCTAAAAGTCATGGGGCCCACTGGTTCAGATTATGTGCAAAGCCAGCTCTTTATCATCTGCATAGAGAGGTGATACAACAGAGCGGTTAAGAACTTGCACACTGGACTGGAGACAAAAGGACTCAAGTTCTAATCCTTCCTTCTGCTTCTGTGATGAAATTCTTAAGGTCACGGTTTTCTCCACCCATAAAATGGGCTAACAGTCTCCACTGCATAATACTTAATAAATCTTAAGTGATACAAGCTTTATTAGACATGGTACCGTGCACATCGAAAATGCTTAATAATTGGTAGCCACTGAAATTATTATTACTACACATAGTTCATCTTACAGTTGTCTTTAAGATTAGTTATCATATGAGGAGCAAAATGCCCTTTACAAAAAAAAAAAAAAAATGATCAGAATGCCTTCCTTTTTCTAGGAAAGCTCCTGAAATCATCTCAGTGGGAGATGGCTCTTTAAGACATCCAGTTAGTGGATCTTTTTGGTTATGCAGAAGTAGATTCCTGATCAAAGTGTATCCTGGGAAAACAGTATTCAACTGCTCTGCAGGACAGCTTTACAGAAATTTTCAGTTTTCCTCTGATGGGCTGGGAGGATAAGGGTGAAGAGGGAAGGCTGGAAATCTGAGGGGAGAATGGAAGCAGTGAAAGGATTACAGTAGGAAGAGCGTTTAATAGCCCGAGGCTGAGCCCTCGGGAAGACCAGGGCCAGGTGGTCAGGCCCTGCAATGAGGATGTTCAAGGACCTGTAAGAGCAGAGATGTCACACAGTAAATTTAAAGTTGTTTTCTATTCTATGCTGTAATCCCTGTCTACTATTGGAAACCATTGATAAATGCATATTTTATGTGTAATAACTCATTTTTTGTGGTGCTTGAGGGAATGGAGACAGTGCTTGTAAGTGCAGCTGACATTGTGGAGAGAGTTCAGACAAAGCAAGAATTCAGAGTTAGAGGTGCCTGGGAGAGCAGAGCTTTTCCCATTCCCTCTCCAAGTCTCTGGAAACTTTGGGAAGATCTAAATAATGAAGGTTAAAGCCACTTTATTTTTATCTTACAAGAGTGACACAGGGACACGGGAAGTTATTTGTGGATCTCCAAGTTGTGTGTCAGGACGAGGGTAGGAGGAGGTGTTGCAGGAGAAATCTCTCACCCATTGTACAGTTTACTGTATAAGATGTCCTGATAGCAGGGTGTGTGGGAGCCATGGATAAAATGTCTCAGAAAGGTTCAAGTTCTTAGGAAAGAGGAGGGAAAAAATTAGGCAGAAGGGAAAGGATCCCGAGAATTTCCTAAACAAGGCTGGAGCCAATGCACAGCAGACTCCAATTGTAATATGGCTAAGTATCTCAACCATCTCCTGCTGACAAATGCATTTCTTTGCAGAAGAGCTGGGACCCACCTACCGTACCTTCAGAACTCTGCCATGTCAGAGCTGAGAGTGGAGAGGGTGCAGGCATTTAGAGGTGACAGACCTGGACCTGAACCTGGCTCTGTCACTTGCTGGCTATGTAAACTTGGACACACAGTGAACCCTCCAGACCTCAGTTTGCCTATATGTAAAATGGGATGAATATTCCCCACAATGTAGTTGTGGGAGGTCCAGTGAGATCTGGCACAAAGCTTGTGCTTAATGAACATTAGCTGGGATGATTTTTCCACAAATGCCATTCTAGCCTGCCCAATGCACAGAGCCTTGTACAAGCTGCTCTAGAAATGGTCCAAATGAGAATATGTCCTTGGACTTCAGTCAGCTCGAGTGAGCTAGTGATCAAAACCCATCCACCAACCCCAGGGGCTTAGAGGAACAGAAGTTTACCCTGTGCCCCCATGCGAAAGCTTCTCTTTGCTTTCCTTTGCTTTGGCTTTCCTCGCTTTTTAATTTTTTTCTTAACAGTTCTTTATAGTTTGAGAAAAGCTACCTAACAGCACGGTTTGTGATATAATTTTTTAAATACACAAAATATTTATCATATGAAAGAGCCAGGAACTTTAATCTGGAAAAATATGTGAAGTGCAAAGGGGAAAAAGCAGTTCAGGACACACAATATTTAAAATAAAACTCAGAAATGGCTGTGTAGGAGGGCTTTTCTTGAAACATCATTTTATTTAGTAATTCCTTGAGAAGATTAATGATCTGAACTAGTAGAAATGTTAGCACTTTTTTTTTGACATTTTCCCATGCATGCTCAGAAAATGTGAGCTGTCAGAGCTGGATATCACAACGGGGACCTGCTGTGAAGGGTCAGGCTCCAAATGTGCCTGCTGGAGGAGAATGTGTCCCCTCGGTGTCCCAGACTCCGCCAATTGCCGCTCACACAAACAGGGGCCCCAAGATGGTCTTTGAGGAGGATGAGGACCAGTGAGCAGAAAGGGTCATACTGGCCACTTGCAATACAGTTACAGATGCTGGCAGACCTCAGCTCGGGCCAGGAGGAGGGGGGACAAATTTCCTGGTCTCATTTCATTGGCTTATGGCCCCCAAATCACTCTTCCCAGCATGGTAGCAGTGACTTTCTGGAACTTTAATCTGGGCCAGAGCTTGTGAGGAAAAAGAGTGACCATGGCACAGTAAGAATCCTGAGGGCCACAGACCCATCCCGGGCCACAGACCCATCCTAGGCCACAGAGGAATTTGGCAAATGCCGGTTCTCTGGGGCTCCAACGATGTGCTGAGACCCCCAAGCATGGAAGCCAGACCTGGCTCTACCATGGAAACGCTGCAGCTTAACCTGTGTAACAGGACAAGAGTGTTGCTGTTTCAGTGATCGTTACAGCAACGATTATATTCCCTCTGACTAATGGTGCCCGATTTTTGTCTGATGCTTTTTGGAGAATGTTTACATTAAAGTAGAATAAGCTCGAGCCGGAGCCTCTCACGCTGCAACCGGCTCCGGTGATGCTGTCACACACCATTACTGCACCGAAGTGTTCATTAGCTCCCCGTGACGGTCCCAGCGTTAGGTCGGGCCATATGAGGTTGCCGTTTTTATAGATCTCCTATGGTCAAACACTGGCAATTTCATAGGCTCATTTAATATTTGCTTGGTGGTGTTTCGCTCTCACCTTAAAACATAAGCTGTGTGAGAGTAGGGTTTTCACTATGTGCACTGCTGTGTCCCTGGAACTTAGAACAGTGTGGACACATAGTAGGCACTCAACAGCATTTACTGAATAAATGAGTAAATGAATTCCGCTTAATGAAAGTCTTTTATGTGCCAGGCACTGTGCTAAGAGAGGGATAAAATTATGAAATAAAACTCTTGAAGAGCTTTGAGTTCTCTTAGGAGAAAGAGTCTTAAATCAGCAGTTACAAAATAGTGAGTAAGTGTGTGACAAGGTGGGGAGGCCACGAGCAGAGCCTGGAGGTGGGAAGCCAGCCTGGATGTGGCTGGGGATGGGGGCAGAGGAGACAAAAGAAGGCTGAAGTGTGGGTTCCCAGGCAAAAATGACACCCCTGTTGACATCTGAAGAGCAAATGAGAATTAGGCAGATGAAAAGAGAACTAGTAAAATTTGGAAAAACAGAGCCAGGTTTCTGATGTCAGACACATTCACATACAGCTTCACCAATCACAGAAAAACAGGCCTTCACTGTTCCCCACGAAGTTGACCGAATCTGCTAACACAAGCCTTTTAGTTGTTGCTATCTGGGTAGATTATTTGGATCTTCAATCTCTGCAAAAACAGAATAAATCAAAGCCATGGGACACACACAAGACTAACTGGATAGACAGGCAGAAGGATTCTTAGTGATGCCAACAAGGGCCAGGGTGCTGTCCTAGGAAGCAGCGTGCTTTTTCTTTTGGTTTCTTGTTCATCTAGCATCTACCTGGAATAGGAACTAGTGTTTGACCTGTCGTGGCTCTGTTTGCTATCTTTACATTTCATGCCTCTTCTCCGCCTGTTTCTCTCATTCCAAATACTTAAGGAATCACGGAGATTGAGTTCTGTGAGAAAAATCATCATCGCTACTGACAGCATCTGTTCTGCCCAGGGCATTCACTAGGTGGAATCCCATCTGAGGGTGGGGGAGTTTACGGTCTCTCGTGGACCACACAGCTGACATGGTCGAGAAATATAAGATAGGATTTCAGGCTCCATCGCTGGGAAGAGAACACAAACTTGCAGGTCTTTAGGTGACACAAAGAGGACCCTCTAAAGGGTGACAAAAAAACAGAAAGTCATGGAAGAACGAAGCAGTTGGCCATGAACCCCTCAAAGACAGATTCTTTCTCCCCAGACTTCAGTTTTTGCTTCTCCCCATCCCTCCCTCTTCCGGGTAGTCTTGGGGAAAGATCGCATCATCTCTGGTTTCAAATCCTCAAGCTATTTCCTCACCACGGCTAACCCAGCCCAGCCAGGAAAAGAGCTCCTGTCCTCACAACCTCGCCTGGCTTCCAAGCTGGTCCTTGCCTGGAATGGTATTGAAACAGTAGAAAAAGCAGCTTCTTCACGGAACAGCTTCAGCCCTGATTCTGCCTTTGGGAATGGAACGCCACAAATTGTGGTGCTTCTATTATATGAGCAATTCAATGGGCATTTCATTTCCAGTAGAAATCCAAACCAGTTAAAGTCAGCCTGTACACGCTGCCTTGCTGAGAAACAGCAGCTCGCATTCAAATGACAATTATATTGTTTTGCCATGTCAGAAGCAAAGGTTAAAATCATATCTTGGCTGGACATTGTTTCTACAATATTGGCCCTCTGCAAAGCTGCCGTGCAGATGAGCCCAGAAACGATGTGAAATATTTCTAACACAAATTTTATTTTTATGTGAAACTATTCAAATGCCGCTGTACAACATGAACTACCTGAACCAAATCCAATCCTCGGGTCAATTCCTGCTTCCGAGTGCTCCTTAGATAACAAAGTCTTGTTCTGCGAATCTGTTCAATATATTAAAGTTGATTCACTCGGACAGTGTGTAAGATATAATACATTAATCTGGGCCATTTCAATTTCTGAGGCTGGGACTATAAAACTGGTGTGCTGCATATCTAATTTTTTTTGAATACCTGATTTATGCATTCCTCTGATGCCGAGTGTCGATGGTATGGCGGCTGTGGCTGCTACATTAACGACGGGCTGCATCAGCACTCAAATCTTATCTTGTTAAATCAGACAAATGTAGCTCAATGAAAAGGAAGGAATAAATGCCCGGGACGGCTGAAAGGACTGAATTTTAATCCTGTTTGTTAGGGGACTTTCATGTTTTGTACCGGATGACGAAGGTCGGGGGTCCCCCTGAGACTTTGGGTACCATGATTTATATTCATGTGTGACACATATAATGTACATGGAGCACATATATGAAAATACACACCTAAAGCAAATTGACACATGCCCTGACAGCAGGTACGGGGCCACAAGATGCAGTGCCTATATTTTACAGATGCTGTAAAATCTCTATGAGATAGACAATTTGTAAAAATGGGTCCCTTTTTAATATTTCCATTGCAAGTATAAAAACTGCTCCTTTGTGCACAATTCTCTATATTTTTTCATCAAAAAGAAGTTACCATGAAGGCTAAAGACCAGGGGGATGGAATAGCTTATCATAATCATTATAAATACAATGTTTTCAGGAGCTTTTGTGGCACACTCAATACTGCTACCATTCGATAGACAGATAATATTAATTTCCATTGAAAGGAACTGTCCCTGTGTTTGCACAATCAACAACACCTTTAGAAATTATCTTGGTGGCATGCAGGAGAAAAGTTTCACCCATGCATTCAGCACAAATGGCCAAGGCATTTGTAATAAATGAAACAGACTTCAGAAAGAAATTCCTAGGGAGGATCCTATACTACTAAACTCTAGTTTAAATCTCTTTCTCTTAAAATACCCATGTAGTCCATCTTCAGAGAATCCAGGGAAGCCAATCAAAATCCTTTATTTACCCAAGATAATCTGCTTGGGAAGACGGGAGTAGCAAGGTACAGGTGTACAAAAGCACTGCCCGTTGGGAGGCAAGCATCACAGAACAGAGCAAGTACAGAAGAGGCTAAGCTGGAGCTAGAATGATTTAATTGGCTCAGGGATGAACTTGCCCGCTCAGTGACACTTTGGGAATGTGTCAGTTGAGCGTAAGTCAGTTGTGCTTCCACGGGCTTCTCCCCTTCCTTAGGGTTTCGTTATAGAAGGTGCACGCATGGAAGGCTGGTAAGGAGAGGAGCCCTTGCAAACGACAGATGTACTCGCACCCCCCCTTCCCTGTGTGTGTTAGAATTCTAAGGTTGCGGTCCCTGATCTGCAGCATGTTAGCTCTGGGGTCAGAGCTGTGATGGGTACATATTATGTACCACAGATGGTTAGCACCTATAACCAAATGGACTGGGACCAAGCTTTCATGCAGGTTTTAAAAACTCAGAATGTCCTTGCTGGGGATCAGAGAGAGTTTCTTGCCAAATCTAGTCATTTTGCAGAAGAAGATATTAAGGCCAAGAGTGAAAAAAGCCTTGGCCAAGTTCAAAGCCAAGACCAGACTCAAGTCATCTGATGATCCGTTAGGTGCTTCTTGAGTGCACCACACAGTCAAAGCTCCCCACACTCCTGCAGCTCCCATTACCCTAACAGGAGCCTCAAACCAGAGCCCCTCCCTCTTAACACAAATCAATGTTCCCTAGACTTCTCATTAGCATTAAAATTTGGATTAGGTGGTTCTGAAAATGTCATGAAATCTCAGCTCATGTGAGCCTTATCTTAATAGTAGTAAACTATGAGTCATGTCTGGGCAAGATTCGGAGAAGAAAAACTTGAAATTATTGAGCTCTTAATTGAATGAAACATCTTCATTATCCTCATTAAAGGACTCAAAACTCAGATTTAATTTGATAGGATATGAATAACTTATTTAAAAGATCCAATAGGAAGTTCGGTACCAAGTAATGTCAGCAGAACGACATCCAGGAGAGCGGGTGATGATGAGACCTGGTTCACAGAGAGTGGAATTGAATGATGGCAAATCACAGGGTGGAGGTAACAGATGCCCCAGCTCTGTGCAGAGTGCCAAACGACCTTGCATGTGCGGTGAACACGTGATAAAGTGTGTAGAACAAATGAGACTTCCAGGCTGGGGAAAAAAAACAGTCTCCAAGCGAGGCATTCAAGTGCCTCTCTGAAGGGCCCTTCCTAGATCCTCAAATGGAAAGAAGATGCTAACTTTGCAGACTGTCACGGCAGGCGGCAAGGAAAGCCTTGGACCTGCAACTGCCATGCTCAGTGGACAGCAGGTGGGGAGGGGCTCTGGCTGCAAGCGTAGTCTGGAGCTCTGAGGAACCTCAGCCATTTCCAAAATACTGTCTTTTCTGAGATACATTTTGGGTCCTAGTAACGGACAACAATTGAGGGAAACGTAGACCACATGGAGGCCGGGTGCCCATATCACCTGGGTCACTTTGATCACTCATTATCAGGTCTCAGGAAGAAGAGACCTGAAGCTTGAGTTAAGACTTCATTAGTACACGTGGGATGCTGCAGATATATTAAGAGCAAATAACGTGAGATCTCGGCCTCACTGGATGCTTGAATTTATGTCAAAGTAGCTCCATTACATATGTGTCCCCCAGGGTCAGACTACATTAGCTGCTTTCCTCATTCCTTATTCCATACGTGATGAACTGGAGAGTCAATGGAGTGTACTTCAAAAACGTCTCTGTAAAGCATGTTTTTAGCATCCATAGAACTCAGGTTCAGTGTAAGTGCGTATGCATGTGTGCAGATTGCACGCGTGCGTGCGTGCATGTGTGTGACGAGGGAGGAATAAAACATGAAATGTCTCTAAGGTCACAGAACACTGACCTCATTGGCGGGGCTAATTTGATTGTGCGGGAACAATAGCACTGTACTCCTCTGCCGGCGAAGTGCATGCTAATTACGCGATTTGCCCTTGATAAGACCTTGGTGGGTCATTCAGCAGTTGTGATCTGTCACTGACTTCTAATCATGTATTATCGTCTGGGTGAGTCAGAATGGGACCCTAAGCTTTCTGTCTTTACAGCAATGTGGCACTCTAATTACCTTATGCCAAGTGGATATGCAGCGACTGAATTAAGTGATCAGTGCGATTGCCTTCAAAATCTTCCCTTTCTCCTTTGTGTTGCTTCACGGCAATTTACATTTTAAGATGCTGCGAAGCTTTTGGTGTGACTGAAAATGCCACTCTAAAAAATAATTATTTTATTTTTAATTCGAGGAGGATAATATTAAATTCAAGCCATACTAGTGTCTTACCTTATTTCTGTGGCATGAAACCAGACGCTACAAAAAGAATTCTGTGAGCAAACTTGTTGAAAGGCATCATATGGGGAGCCTGGCTTTTGCTTTCAAAAAAGAAACATAATGAAGGGGATGGGAGTGGTGTGGAGTGTGGAGAGACCCAGAGAGCTAGAGGACTTTCTAAGGCCATAAGTTTTTACGGTATTAATAATTTGCACTTAATAAGCAGGCCTTAACATTAACCATGATTTTCTGCTTTTAAATAGTGCTTGGGGTTCACCAGAGGGAAATATGCATGCTACAGAGAAAAATGAAAACCCAGGGAATAAAATCTCACCACAAAATACATTCATTAACTAGGGTAATGATAAACTGAGCTTATAAGCATTTTAAGGTCAGTAGCAAATACCTGACATATTGATTAACTTGTTCCATGACAGTTTGAGGGATCAGTGTGATCCCAATTTCGGTGATACAGCTTGCATTATTTTTCTGATCTTTTAAAATTTTGGTAGAGCTATCATATTATTCTCTATTGTTGCATAGCAACTCTCAAAAACTACAAAGCAATCTGTTATGCTAAACCAGTTGTACCAACATCTGTATTTGCCTAGAGAATAATCTAATGCCTTTTGCAAAGAAGATGCACCGCGACGTTTATAAAATTTGATAAGATACACTGATGTGGATGATCCTTGAAAATATGAACTCTGAAGTGCTCCTTGAAAGTTGTCATAAAACAGACCAAAAAAAAAAAAAAAAAAAACCAAAACCGACCATCATCACAACATCATAGAGCAAAAGTTACTGTGCTACTAACAGGAAATAGAAAAGGATTTTCAAAGCGTTCCTGCCTTGTGTGTCAACATTGCTGCAGAATTCTTTTATAGTAACTGAAAAATCAAAACCAAAGAGGACAATTGAGAGAAAAATTGCAAGCCTTATTTTCCTTGAATCACATGATGTGGAAGGAACATTATTTGTTGAATCCTTGGTTTGTTTGGGTGGGAGAGCAGAGGAGGGGGGCGAGCTGGCGAAAGGAATGGGGTGCAGGGAGAAGGAGGGGGATTGAGAGAGCCCACAGAGAGGGAGGGAGGGAAGAAAGAGAAGAGGCGAGAAAGAGAGAAACCTAGACTCAGAATATTCTGCATTCCCCGGGTGGCAAAACAGAAGAGCCCAAGGAGGGGGGAAAAATCACTGTGGAAAGTTGACACAGTCAAGAATAATGGCTAAATCTATCAAGTTTGATCAGGTCTACTATAATGAAGTGAGGCTTCGTATTCCAAGCAGGGACAATGAAGACAGGAGTCAGGCTCTAGAAATGCACTGCTCACTTTGTGCTTGGAATATGCAGCAGCCAGCAGGGAGCCACCAGATAATTACACAGTATTTGTGCGGTTCCAGGAAGCTTCCTGCGCAGGTTGAATGCCCGTGCTATATTAAAAGGCAGCACAGTGAAATGTTTTTAATGAATATTTTTGTCAGAGAAAGAAAAGGCATTTGAATGATTGTGTGTGTGTGTGTGTGTGTGAGAGAGAGAGAGCGCGCGAGCAAACGTGTGTGCGTGTTTACGCTTGCGCACGGGAGAACCAGAGGTGGAATATCACTGTCAAAATACAGGTACCTTTATTTATTTTTATACCATTATTTACCATTTCAAGAATGCGACGTTCTTTCAATAATACGAATCACAACATTTGGCTAATGTTATTTAGGGGTAATTGTACATATTATCCCTTAACTAATATCTGCTAATAATATCTTTCAATGAAATAATACATCAGACAGAGGCTTAGGACAACTTTAAAAAATTCCCGCCGTAAATGAAATGTTTAGACACACTGAATCAGGAAATCTCAAGAAGAAGTAACACAGATGTTGATACTTACTAGTCAGTAGCCTTTGGCAGTGATAGCTCTAAAACATAAGAATGCATTATTTCAGTGCTCTTTAATTCTCACCTAACAGATGTGGTTAATCCATTGAATTTTAAACCCACACATTCTATTCACAATGTCCCTTTAAGTTCATTTTTCAGTCCAAAGCGAGCTACATATGCTAAGAGAATTCACCCTGCAAGGTTGTGATTTTTTTTTTTCAGTCCAGTTCGACTAATCTAACGCCACATATATTTCAGGTTTGTAAAAATTTATTTGATGACAAAATACATAATTTCCTTAAATACATTTTCTACACTTCGTACTACCTATGTAAGGGCAGCTTTTTAAAGGCTAAATGACACTCAACAGTGAGCAACAGATATCACACAATAACTTCCTTTCGTAAATTAAATAAATTCTGCATTTCAAACTCTTTAGATAACAAAAGCATCTCAGATATTTTCCCCTTGAATCAAATGATTTTTTACATCATGGAATGACTTATGTACCAAGGTATTAATTTAGGACCCAAACCTCCACATTTGAAAAGAGGATATTGTATTTCACATGGCTAAGCACCGATTGTGAACCATTATCACTTTTAACAAGTACATTCTGATGAGGTAACACGGATCTTTATTTGAAGGGAGAGTTCCTGCCACATTGCCTGACACAGATGGTGGGGGTCAACAATTAAGAACAGTGAGAGTTGCAGGATTTGTGGGTTGAAAGATGGGTCTGATGAGGCAATTTTCTCTTTTTTTTTTTTTCTCTCCCAAAGAGTAATTTCGAGTAGATTTCTCAGCCAAGAGGCTTGCCACTCCCTCTAGCAACCGACTAAAATTTAATAGCTCTGACCCTCAAAAAAAAAAAAAAAAAAAAAAATCACTGCATTCAACAAAAGTAGATACTGGCTCCAGATTATTATAAGAGAAAGCAATATCCATTCCAAATTCTCAAGGATTTGTTTCAAGGCTCCTGTCATTGAAACCATTCCTTTTATAAGCTGTGTTATTAATAATTGCAAATACCTAAACATAATCATTTAAATGAAAACTCATTTCTTTTATTACAATGGGAAAACAAACCCCTAACCCTTTTAATAAACAGATTCAAAATGAATATACATAAAACTCCAAAAAGGAAATTTCAGGAGGTATAAATGGCCATGTGCATTTAAGGAGAAAGAGAGGTAATCACCTTGGCATGTTTAAATCTGATTATCAATCTGTCCTCAAAGACTTTCCATTCTAAAATACACACAATGGTTAGATATGTTTCCTTCATTTGAATGATAGGTTTACACATAACACTTTATTGCCATGCTAGGTATTCAAACCATAAATAATGCAGGATCCTTTTTAATCATTTTTCTACTTCTAACTTTTCACTAAGATACTCTACTACTATATTAAGCAGTTTATACTCATCACAAAATGCATAAAGCATATAGGTCAAAATGGTCTGGCGATCTTTTCAGAAGTTTCTGTAAACAAAAAACTTCATTTCAATATGATTTGACCAAAGAGACACAAAGCTTGGGAGAGTGGGGAATGGGCTTTGTTCCCTTTGTTGGAATTGGTGGAAAAATCTACACAAGGACAGTGTTCAATCACAGGCAGAAACAAAGAACTCAAGAGAGGTCATCCTTCCATCTCGGTCCTTCCATAACTGGGAAACATTCTCAAATCTTGGGCCAAGAGAAAAATCATATCTAAGTTTTGTTCTACACCTTCCTCCCTTATAGGTACAATGAAAATGTAAATTTACATATAACAGAGTTTTTTTGTTTGTTTGTTTGTTTGCCGTTTAATTTTTGTTGGGGGGAGGTAATTAGGCTTATTTATTTAATGGAGGTACTAGGGATTGAACCCAGGACTTTATGCATGCTAAGCACACACTCGACCACTGAGCTATACCCTCCTCCCCATAATTGAATTTTTAAAAACTATTTCTTCCACAGATCCTCCAATTTTAGTTTCCATCTTTGTCATCAGTTGTCCATGCAAATCTTTCTGAATGGGACACTGGGGACTAGATTCTAAGTGAGAACAACCACTTCCAAACACTTGTGCTGGCCTGGGAGAAGGTATGGGGGGGGGTGCTTGAAGGGAGGCAATCTTTACTTAGGGTATCTGCAAGGATGCTTACGGAACTCCGAGTGTCACTGTCACATGGCCAGCTCTGCTCTGGCGGCCACCTAGAACTAAACTAGAAGTTTTGCCTAGGTTTGCATCATTTGCATTGGACCTCTTCATTCTGAAGTCTCAGATTTCAAAGTTCTCTTTTGTGAAATGAAGAGTGAGGATTTCATTAATTGCCTTAGCCTGGGGATAGTTGTAAAACATTAATCGGTAAAAATAGATGAAAAGCCAATACTCTTTCCCACGTAGTACATAAAACTGTTCCTCCACCCTGGAAGCCCACAGGTTGGTCCACCCCCACCTACACAAACGCTGGCATATTCATAAGCAGCATCCTCATCTTTAAAGGATTGTTACCCCAAGATTAAGTGGTCCTTAGAAATGCCAGTGGGGCTTTCCAGCCCCTTTGCCTGCAAAGAGCTTTGTGCCTTAGGAAAAGGTCCCTCTCTACCTTCCAAGCTTCATTTTATTCAATCGGCTCTTTTTCACATTGTTATAGCCAGTGAACATAGCAAAGTTGGATTCAGAAGAGAACCTTAAGCATCATCATAACGCTTAGAAGAAATGGCTTCACACTGTATAATCTATCAAAGGTGTCAGATTTACAAAATGCAGATTTTCTGTCACATTTGGGCTCTCTAAGCACTGTATCTTTTCACTAAGGTGCTGACTGCTGTTTTAATGAGGCCCTTTGGTGGCTGTAAAAAAGTGAAAGAGGAGAATTAGAGGGGTTACCCTAGATATTGTCTATTTGTCTTACAAATTTCACACTAACTACCAATTACATCGCCATAAACCTTTTGGCTACTTCAAGCTGTACACCATATAATACATAAAAAATACACTATGTTAACTTCTCCTATATTATACACATAACTACAGCCACTGATGCAAGTAACATATCTAATGAAGCCAATAATGAGGCTCTTTAAAAGTAGTCTTGTTATAGGAATAATATTGGAGCAGTTCAGTTAGAGGCTAAGGTCCATTATGGAACGATTCCTGTACACTCTGGTCCCAGGTCTGGAAAGATGCTGACACACTAATTCATGCTCAAGAAGGGCATTAATCTTGCAACCTTCTACTTGTCATGCTTAATGGGACATCCTGCCTAGGTGAAATGAACCTGATGTATTCAGGTAAACATAATTAAATAAGGAAAGATAAAAAGAAATAGACTTCTGGTATGACCCTAGGGAGATGAAAATATCTGCCATTTTATTTGAGAACCTAACTCACAAGAAGCCTCTGTGTGGTACCTGGTCCAGGGTTGTGCACAGTAGGCTCTCAAGAATATGTATTGCATTAAAGAATAAATGGGAAAATCATGGCGAAAGTTTTGAGACATCATTGTCCTCCCCGCCCCCGCTAAATTTCCTGCAATCCATTTTGTCGGCGGGGAATGATAATGCCAGACAGCAAAGGCAACTGTGTTCATCTTGGGGAAGAAGACACGGATTAATGTGGGGTTAAGCATCTGAGTGTGAAATCAAGATCCTCAACAATGCAGCATGCGATTTAAAAAGCAGGCATGAATGTCAGTGAGTAACCGTGCATCCTCTTTCATTTGCAATCACTCTTAAGTCTAATGAGCTTCCAAAAATTGTGTCAAGGTTTCAGATAAGCTTATAAAAGGCAGCTGTTGGAGAAAGCGGCAGTCCATCCTGCCAAATCAAGCACTGGATCAGCCTTGCACACGCACAGGAGTACGTGCGTGCACGCACATGCGTGCCCGTACACACACATACACACACACACACACACAGAATGTATAGTGGGGCTCAACCTCCCTCATTCCCTGCCTAGATTCTGGTCTCCTACTGCTTTGAGAGAGACAGATCTAAAATGGCCCCAGAGAACACTGACTGCCCTTAACATTACAGCGGCTAGCATCAAGAATCGAAGAGTTAATATTCTGAGTGATGAATCATGGCTTCAAATCACTGAATGGAGTCTGTCATTAGGAAATTTGCCAAGTTTTCTTTGATTCAAAGATAAAACGAACATGGCATTTTTTTGGTCAAGGTTTAAAAATTAGACATGTGGGAAATACGATTCAGAAATATCATCTAAAACCACCTGAAACACTGTCTCCCCCGATCCTTCTTCTAGCTATTTTCAGAGAGGGTAAAATATGGTTAAATGGATTATTTGGATGATAATGTGGTTAAATCCATTGTTGTGAATTTGAATTTATCACATTTCTATATTTAGCTAGCCAGGCACTTGTAAATCTACCGAGCTCATTTTTATGGCAAAATCGATGCATTTATCCCCCACCCTGGATAATATGTTACTTGTGAAAATGACTCTTTTACTTACAATTTATTTCTAACAGAGACAGAGAGAAATATATATGAACACTTAACAGATGAGTTAAAAATAAAAGGATGAAGGGAACCCTTAGCAATAAAGAGTCTGATGGGACAGTCCTGAGAGGCTAGGCCTCCCTCCACCTTCCCCCTCAGTTGCTGGAATGCCTGTACTATGTCCTACTCAGTCACACAGCCTCTGCATAGCACCAGCATTCATTTCCCAGATGGCAATGAGTGTCATCAGTTCCACTAGACCATTATTCAAGATGGCAAGAAAGCTGCCCATGCTAGGGGAACTACTGATGATCAGAACAAATGTCACAGACTAGCATCAAGAGAAGACACTCACTCTTCTGGTGCAGCTGAGTAGACCAGGGTACATGCAGAAAACCAGGCATTTGGAGCAACACAGTTAACTTTTTATTTATATTGTTATTTTTGTCCAAGTCTCTTAAGCATCTCATCTGCAAAGTATCAAGTAGAGTTACTTCTTCATTAAGCACCTTGTGTAATTGTTATAAAAAGCACCATGGAAACTCCAAGTACTGCAATACTTTGGTCTCTCCCTGCTTGAGCTCAAAAGGCTTCCCATTCCATAGTCAATAAAGGAGAAAGGAATGAACACAAGGAAGGAGATTTTTATGAATGTTTTCTCTATGATAACAGCTTGGATTAGTGCCTAACTAAATAATCCTTAAATAAGAATAGGGGATTTATGACCTGCCAGTCTTGGAAGTAACCACAAGGCCCTTTCAAATTTCCAAGGCACACCTAAGAACTCTCACTGCTTAGAGGCTGCCTCTAGACATCAATCCAGGGGTAGAACTTACTCCTGGGGTTTTTGCTTTGCTTGTCCATAATCTTGAACTCCAGGCCCTTATCCTTGCCCTTAGATGACACGTAATTCTATCGAGATAGGTAGAACGAAGTGCAAAAGGAAGAAAATCTACCCGTAGAGAGTATATTAGTGACATTTGGAATCTATGGGCCTGATTCCCAGAAATCCAAATTAAAATGAGATTTGGAATGAGAAAAAAAAATTGTTGATGTTTCTAATCATTCTAATAAAGTTATCTAGCTTCTGCTGGATCATTTTTCATACGAGGATCTGTGCTCTATTCTATATGGAATAGACTACGCTAAGCTGGATAAAAAATGTCACCTTAGGCACCTGAATTAATAGTTTGGTTATGTACTCGGTTACGTCTTTACTATAGATCAGCATAAGTGTGCTAGACAGACAATTCTTTAGAGCTAACATTTAAAAAAGGTGCCAAAGCCCCTTTGAGAACTGTGTGAATTATCCAGATTCAGGGGAAAAAAAAGTTAAATATACAGTGCTTTTTTACCCCGCCTCCCACTCTTAGTTGCACTGAATAAGTAAGATTGCAGCAAAGTTGGCAAGAATAAATACTTCCTCGGTTTTTCTAAAGCTGCAATTAATGATAATGAAGCTCTACCTTATAAGGCAAGAAATACAGTACAAATTGGATAAGTAAGAAAAATGATCAGCCATTGTGTGCCTCCGATATAGTACATCAAGGTATCACCACTGTGAGGCTATCTTTACTTTAAACCATTAAACAAAACAATATAAATCTGCAGGCAGGTGTTTCTTGTTGCAGAAGTATTGAAAGTTGTAATGCAAACAATCTAATTTTAGCATCTATGTAGAGTGTGAAGTGAATTTACTGATCATTGATGCATTGAGCATGGGAAGAAATAATCAGCAGGAGCTTTCAGCGAGATTATCCTATTAAAGCAGGAAGACTTCATGTGGTTGTTAAGGAAGTAGTCAAAAGCAGGTGATGGAAGTGGGGGTTTGACGACTCGTCAGTGGGCCCAGTGTACATGTTAAGTTGTTGTTTTCTGCTCAGCTAAGCAGCAGAGAATTGATATGTTAGCAATGAAGTGCAATGACAATTAAATTGTAACTGACCTACATGTTACCGTCATTACGCGTTCTCTTTTTTACTGCTTTCCCTCTTATTTAATCACACAGTATGGGGTTTTTATTAGGCTGTAATGTTAAAATCTTCATCCATTTAGCCATAAATGTGTGACTGGATATCTATCAGACTTCCTTGCACTATACAAACAAAGCCATTTTGCTGAATCACTGTTGACTTGTTTGTGGCCTAATTTAATGAGTGTAATAACTTACATTACTATCCAGTTAACATTTAGGAGCCCAGAAAAGACCTGCTAGCACGCAGTAAGCTACTGTATACATTCTCTATTCATATCACTCCCCTCTGCAGTAAATTTTCTACAATACTATGCACAGCTTACAACACAAGCTCAGCTTCCATTGGCTGAGTGAGGATGCTATTCTAGGAAGTTCACTGTGCTTAGGCTGAAATGCTTCTGACACACGAGAACCTGCCCACATGACCCCCTTCTTCTGGACACCATGGCAGCTGGATCTTAACCCCTTAAAATAGTCAACATAGGTTATAACCAGCAGACAAAGATAAGTTAGTCCTCCTTCCTACTTTCTTACTATAATTTTAAGACTCTTCCCTCTCCCCAAGCTCAGGTATAAAACATAGTTATTCAAGGAGAGGGAAAGAAAAATCCCTTTAATAACCACTATATATAAAAATAGATAGAAAACAAATTTCTCCTGTAGAGCACAGCGAACTATAGTCAATATCTTGTAATAATCTTTAATGAAAAAGAATATGAAAACAAATATATGTATATACATGCATGACTGGGACATTGTGCTATACACCAGAAACGGACACATTTTAACTGTCTATACCTCAGTTAAAAAAAAAATCTGTTAGTTACAAACAAAATAAAGTTCCAGGACAGATTAAGAGCAAGAGCCACCAGGCACAATGGGTTGTCTCTGTTTGTATTTCTGTGATTAGGCGATCTGTGATCTTGAGTCACGTACCATTTATTCCTTTCGTATAAGAAGGCTACTCATCCTACCGCTCAGTCCACACATATCTGTACGGTGTCTTGTTCAGTGATTCCTTCATACAAATATACTGTAATATATTTTTGGTTTTTTACAGTACTTAAAAAAAGATTTAAAAAATCTTTGTTACCTCATCTGCCTTAGCCATTTAACTGGCATCTGAAAATTCAGTGGATCAATTAAGTCACCAAAAAATAAAAACCAAAAAAACAAACAAAACCTCATTAGTTTCATATGAATATTATGAATAAATGACAAAAGTAAAGTTCTTTACTTGCTTGAAATAGCCATTATTTTAAAAGTCACACACAGACACACACACACACACACCCCTATGGAGTTGACAATTGATAAACAAGTATTTTCACAATGAGAGATTTGGAACAGATGGACTTTATTTTTCTTTACCCTTTCTGAGCAGTTTCACTGCATTGTTTGTGTCAAGATTTAAGTCTTTAATTACTATTAGGTGATACCTCTGATGGACATTACAAACTTATAAGTCTCTAATACTGGAGGAACAAAAGTCATAGATTAAAGAGATTCTTTGCATTTTATTTCTTTCCATGAAACAGACAAAGGCAACCTTCAGGCCTCTTATCCTAGGGGGAAATGCATCACTCTAGACAATTAGGAAATTACTTTGGTTTTCACAAATGATGGGCCAGGTAAAAATTTTGAGCCTACTAATTAAAGCTTCTATGTCTGGAATTTTATCTTGACAATCGAAAGAAAAAGCATTGTATTGACAAGTTTATGTAAAATAAGCTATCAGGTCCTGGAAATTAGGGGATAAAAGTAATAATAATCTCCTTTTTCAATACTGACCTACTGAATTCCAGGCACTGGGAAAAGGCTATTAACATTTTAAAAAGTCAAAATCTTTGCTCTCATAGGGCATATATTCTGGTTGGGGGAGAAAAACAAAACACAAACAAAATAAAAATTAAGTAGTTTATTAGAAGGCAAAAATGCTAAGAAAAAAGGGAAAAAAAGCAGAAAAGAGGAGGAGTGCTATGAGGAAGGTGGGACTTTATTTTGGGTTGCTCATGGTAGACCACATTGAGAAGGTACATTTGAGCAAAGACTTGAAGTAGACAATTTAAATACTTACACTAATGTATAATCTAGATATATATTACATTTAATACTAGTGTGTAGCTCTACACAGAATGTATGTTATATTTAAAAAAAAAAAAAGTGCCATGCTGAACTGGATTTCAACCAAAGAAAGGTTCAAAGAGAGGCTAATTAAAAACAAATAGGCTGAAGGCGGTATGGAGTCAGACCACCTGAAAGACTGGTCCTTATGTTCCCCTCACAACTTCCCTGTTTTGAATCTATAATCCATTATTTGTTCTGGGAGTAAACCTGTCCCTTGTGGGCTCTGGAGTGACAGCAGTTCCAAGCCAGGTTGGGTGAAGATGAACCTGTGTTAAGATCTTGACTCTGCTAGGTACCAGGCACAGACAGTCAAATAATCGTGACCACGTATTTTCCAGCCAGGCGCTGCCCACTGAACAGCCTTGTGAAGTATTGTTACCCATTCAAAGCTGAGTAAAGCAGAGTCCTGAGAAAGTAACCAAAGTTACTTTCAGTCTGCGACTGAGTAGAAAAGTGAATTCTCTGACTCCTGTACCACAGCTCTTTCTATATGTGTTAAGACAAAATAAAAGCAGAAACAAAACCAAACCAAATTGTAGTGTCAATCAAGAATATCAAACGCATGGGAGGGTTAACAGCAATTTGGAGTATAGTTAAATTTGAAGTTAAATGCTACTATTTATGTGAATTACGCAAAGAATGGCTCCAGTGGGGCTCTTGATATAAAATGTGGAGACTAGATCAAACTTTTGATGGTAACTGCCGACTTACTGATGCTTCTTTCTTTCTTGAGGGTGGCTTCTGCTCACCTGTATGGCATTTCTGTATGAATAGAAAAATGTGTCCTTTGCTCCAAATGGAGACAGCTCAGTGGTGGGTCTAGACAAGTGGACTTGCAGTAAGATTTTCATCCTCACTGGGGGTCACCGTGCATGTATGACCTGCACCAGCGTTCTTGGCAGCCCTACTTTCAAATTTTAAACAGTGGCAACCTTGATAATAAAAGGAGTCAGAAAAGCTTCACCTTGACTTGAAGTGGTCCTTTTCTTCAAGCTCTTGTGTGACTCCATCTTAAAACATCATGTTTCTTGACTGACATTTTAAAAAGTTCATCATGGGACTTCTAATACAAATCTACAAGAAGAAAATGATTTATTTTGGCAATAAGACAATCATGGACGAGCAGGTCTGAAGCTGCTAAACACTTTCTGTTGACCTTTCTTCTATTCATTTTCCTTCCAATATCTGAGACTGAGCTAAGTCAAGCATAACATCTTGGGATTATAAATAAACCTGAGTTTTTGAGCCAGAAAGACATGGGTTCAAAGCCCAGCTCAGCCACTGACAAACTGATTTTGGCTAAAGTCCTTCATCTTTCTATTCGAACTTGTTTCTTTTTTGATTGAAAAGAAATGGGATAATAGTATTTTTCAAGAATTTTTTCACAAAATTAAATTTCTACCTGGACCTGTTTCTCTCTTCACTCTGCCCCCTAGCTGATGTCGTTGGAAACCCCTGGTCCTAGGCCCTCCAGAATGTCATTGCAGTTCTCTCTTTACAACCCCATCTCCAGGCACCACCATCTTCCATTCCCCCGGAAGAATACACTCTCCATTTCTGCACCGCCTTTATGCCTCCATAACACCAAAACGATTCTAACGCCCCCAAACACACCACAGTACTTCATGCCTCTACCCCTTTTGTTACACTATTCCCTCTGCTTGGAATAGCCACATCTCCCCACATTCTCTTTGGAAAATTCCTATTCAAAGTCTTGACTTCGTTTTTACAAAGATTAAGTGAAAAAAAAAAAAAAAAGGCTTAAGTGCTCCGTACAGCGGATGGCACGTAGGAAGAATTCAGGAAGTGTTTGCTCTTTCTTCCCTGTGCAAACCCCGTCCATAAAATAAAATATGCCTCCTTTTTTGTGTAACCGTACCATGAACAGTCTTTTTATCCATCCCACTTAATTGGAGAAAAGGACCACTTCAAGTCAAGAAAAATACAGATGGGCATAATGAAGAAAGCATTAGATTGGAAGTGATTTTGTCTCTATTCTGATCCCAGCTCTGCCACTTTACCAACTCTGACCTTTGAGCAAATCATCTGAGCTCCATGGCCTGCACATCAGGATAACATTATTTACTTTCCCAGATGTTATAAAAATGAGAATTAATGACTTTATAGCACAGGGTCAGTAAAACTCAGCTACTGTGAGTGCACTACACAAGTCAGCTGCTGTGACTGTTACTCTGCAGGGACGCCCTCCACATCCCTATGAATGGAGACCAAGACATTTCATCGTACAAATACAAGTGGAGTTATTATGCAGTTAATTTTTGAGTGTAGGTGAGTTAGAAGCCAGGAATGAAATCCAATATCCAATCTGAATTTGCTTTGTTGCGGAGTTCATTACTGTGGGATTATTCCCATCATTGCCATGTATTTTCTTTCATGTCTACCTTATTTACTAGACTATTAGTTCCTTAAGTACAGAACATATATTTCCAGCGCAGTCTAGAATACAGATTAAGAGTTGGACAGTCTGTGTGCGAATGCCAGCTATAGCATCTAATTCTGTGGCCCTGGGCATACTACTTAAACTCCCTAAATCTTGGTTTCCTCGTTCTAAAATGAGGATGATAACAACAATAATGCCTACCTTATAGATGATTGTGAGGAGTAAATGGCAGATTCTGGCACTTAATAAGTGCTCATTAAAGGTTAGCAATGATCATCACCGCCTTATTATTATCACCATCATGATTATTGTTGTTACAGACCCTGGCACCCATCAAAGAGCCCATTTATGTATTAGGCATGGAATAAATCTTCGTTCAAATTTTTATCAAATCCTCTTAATATTTGGAAGTTGTCATTTAGGGTAGCTTCCCAATTATAGGCTCAGTCCCCTTACAGGCATCTCCAGATGGCTGAGTGTGAAAGGATCACTCTCTAATTGGCCTGAATTCCCCCAAGTCAGACATTTTCTCAGCACCAGACTGAGGGCCCGAGGCCCCCTCGCCCAGCTATCTCCCCTTCCTCCAACTCCTTCCACCAGAACTGGCCAGCCTCGGGGCAGCTGGCTTCTGCCTGCCTCTCCCACCAGCCACTGCCAAGGATGCTAGCCAGTCCTTTATTGGAGCCAGGTGGAGCTGGCAGTCAGCAGTTGTCTGCCTTGTGTTGCCTGGACTTGTGCATGCCAGTCTTCCTCCTCCACGGCTCAGGATAAAATTTTGGCATCTTTGCTCTTTTCTGTAAACCCCAGGCAATAGGGTCCCAACCCTCCGGATATTCCTTGTGGGAGTGGCACTGTTATGAAAGTGATAATCCTATCATTCATTTAGCTACGTTCACTTGTTTGTTTTACTGAAAGTAGATCAATGTAAATGAGCCGCAGCATGCTTTGCCCTCCAAAAGTCAAAGAAAATAAATACACAGATTCCATCAAAAGAGAAAGGGGACTCTCAAAATATCTAAACAAGCAACTTCTGAATCTAGGTGCCTTACACTGAATCCTCTAACTCTGGGCACCTCTTCTAGGAAGTTTCCATTTGTAATTATGCTGAGCCACAAGCTGATTGATCTCTCTTTAGAGGGGAAGTGGAAAAACAGAACTTAAGTGTTTTCAGCATTCAGCTCTCCTAACTGCGATAGCCACGGCAGACTTATCTGGCGGGAGCTAGCAGGAAGCCTGTAACCGCTTCATCCTAACTCTCCAAATGCTGGCAACAATTAAATGAATTCTTAAGAAGAGAATCAAAAAGGCAGGAGGCAAAATGAATGGCTTATCCAAGTGCTGAGGAAGGAGAGGCTGTGTATTCAAGATGGAAAGAATATAAATACACACACACATGCATATTATGTTACATATCTATAAAAATGTGAAATGTTATTTATTTTGAGAATACCCAGTCATTTCCATCTGTAGTAAGAATCCATAATAACATTCTCTGTTTATATAACTCTTTTCACCTCAAGAGATCCCGAATGCATTTCAGACAGTTCTATATACAAACAGAGGCCAGGAGCTCCACCATCTCTGGAACGGGCGCTAGTGCCAGGCAGAAAATGCGAGTGTGCGCGGTTCCGTGCATCCCAGAGACCGCTGACGGAAGAGGGGCGGGGTGGCCAAGGACAACAGGGCAGCCCCCACGTTCTTCAAACAGTGTCGGGGGGCCTTCAAAGTCTGGGTGACACCTCAAATTTTGATAGCTAATTAAGAACAAATGCTGAAGAGAACTCCGTTTGTTTACTTTGGGAGGAAGAAGGGTGATGCAGGGCAGAGCAAGGTTAGCGAAGCAGTGACGCCAGCGGGGAGAAATAAATCTGAGGCCTAGATCACCAAGTCTTCCCCGCAGGCTTAGGTATATGTTATTACACCCAATACGCTTTAGATGGGAGGACACAGAAAAAGGTAATATCTGTTGTTTCATTCATGCCCCTCTATCCCCCCACAATCTGCTTTCCCACAAAGGACTGACTAGATGGTTCAGAATCCTCTTCTTTTTTCCTTCACCAGTTCAGTCCACAGCACAGTTGCTCTGGCTTTAAAATAATTCTTTTTTAAAAAAATGAGAAATAAGATGGCAGCAGTGATTTACAGATCTTCCCACTTCAGAAACCAAAGCTTGACAGAAAGTGTATTTCTACACGGCCCTAGCAATAGGTTCCCAGAGCCACTAGAAGGAACCCACCAGAGACTTCTGAGTATTCAGAAAGCAAACTGGAAGATGGCTAGTCCCTGACCAAAGGAAATATTATTGGCCAAGTGCCCGGTCATCAGGATGGGGGATCCTTAACACATACTTGTCTAAGGGAAACCCACCTTCCAGGAACAGAGGTGGGAGAGGGAGTAATGTAAGACATCCTACTCCAGAGAAAGAAGAGATTCTGGTGTCGAAGTGGCCTGCCAACAGCTCTTGGAAACCTTCCTCTCCCACAGCATTCTTGACCCCTTTTGGTAGAGCCTCCAGAATCTGGCTGTCCCAGGTGTATGGTCCTTCCATTGAAAACCCCCACTCCAGAAGAGTCCAATATCTGAGCACAGCCAGAGCTCACATTCCTCCCAACTTAGATGCTAGCTTTTCTAGGTCCTGTGACCTAAGGGGCTTTCCACATGAACTCAGCAAAAAGCCCAGGGAGGGACAGAGAGATCCTGAATTCCTTAGTGGCTTCAATTTGGAGCAGGGAGAGAGGTGAGGATGACCTTGTGCGGGAGACACACGCTTCACTCTTACTCTTTGGGGCTATGTTCTGTCCAGGGCTGTGGAGGAAGAGAAGGCAGGAGCAGAGGCCATTCAAAAAGTTCTGGGGGAAATCATCCCTTCCTAAAGAACATGCTTATTCTGGGTATGTAGCCTGGAGCGCAGGAATAAGAACAATTCAACACATTCAGAGCAGTCCACTTTAAAGGAATGCTCCCATAGTGAATTTGACTCTCAGGGTCACTCCAGTGAGGTAGGTAGGGCAAAAATCTTACCAACCAGGAAAGTGAGGCTTAGACAAGACAAATGGCCTCATTACCTCCAGAACTGGAGCCAGAACCTTCTTACTGCAGAATTTCAAGTTCCTTCTATGGTATGTTGCCCAAAGTTATAATCAGTAGGTAGGAGATGAAAATGGTTGTCCCACCAGAACACCTGTGATGAGCCCTGTGCTTCACTTTGACCTTTAGAATCTTCAGCCTTCATCTCTCTCATATCCCGAATGGGGGCCAGAGAGAGGGGAGGGACAAGGAGGTTTGCAGGGAGAAGCAATAAGAATTTTGTTTCCTCTTTGTATTTCTTTCCCATTTAATTCCTCCTTGCCACTCTTCAGACCATCCAAACACACATTTAGGCAGAAACAGAAAGGGTATACTAGCATAGACTCCCAGATGGACAAATGGATGTAGGTTTTTTTTTTTTTTAATATATATCATATTATGTACTATTTCGATTCTGATGAGTTACTAAGAATGCTTTAAAATCCTTTGAAATAACCCACAAGTGGAAAAGAAAGCCTTTTTTTCCTTAGCAGGAGAGGGAAGGTTCATGTAGTCAAAGGTTATATAGTTCAAACCTATAAAACAGAGTACTAAAACCAGACAGTGTTTCCTGAATTTTGGAAGGCATTGTTCATAACCAACAAAGGGAGTATTTGTTTGCACACTAGTCAGTAAACCTTGAAGCTTACTCCCCCAAGTAAGTCTAGGCTTCCAGATAAAAGCTAAGTACACCAGTAAGTTTGCGGAGAGTTTGGATACATTTAGGCATGGCAGGAGCTCAACGGGTGCTTGAAGAATATCTGCACTTTTCCCCAGCGGCCACGCCCGTGGCTGGCACCTGCACTCCCCACGGCTTGTTTCTCAGTGCCCCTCGTAGAAACACTTCAGGGCTAGATAAAATAGCAAACGGGCCCAATGTGACATAGTCTTAAATAAGGAATGGGTCACGCTGCCCTTCGTTTGGCCTCAAGGCAGATTTCACTCTCTGTTCGGGAGTGTTCTGCAGCTGTTGGCAGAGCTGACCATAGGGATAATCATCTTAAGAGAGATTTTCTTACAATTGAGTAGAATGGGAACTTGTCACATATTTAGAAAACATATAAGCATGCATTAAATGGAAATCTGTGACAGAAAAGAAAAAGAATGAAGATGAAGGAATGATCTTCAAATGCCAGAACTGCCAAATGGAAGAAGGTGCCTATCAGTCAGGATGGATCCCGTTTGCAGCGCGAACAAACAACCCTGACATTTCAGGGGCTTAAAACCACAACAACAAATTTTGGGGCCTCACATGCTCTACAAGTCCATCTCTGATCTAGAGTGGAGGTGGGAATTGGGATGATTTTCCCCAATTCCAGTGGCCCTTACACAGGGGCACAGGCTGAACGAGCCTCCATCATCTGGAGAATCCCTGGTCACGGGCAGAGAGAAGTGAATTGTTCATTTCACACTGATTCTTACAGTTTCTCCCCGAAAATGATACCCATGCTTCCTGTGACCATTGCATTGGCCAAAGGAAGTCACTGTGCCACGGTTAACTTTAAGGGCTTGGAAGTGAAATTCTACCACGTCCAGAAGAAGAACAAGAAACGTTAGTGAACAATTGTAAGAACTACCAACAGGATATCTGTCACTGGGTGTCAGATGGCTAAGCCAATATCATTGTTTGCAAAGTGCGGGAGCCAGGTACCAGGCTAAGATAAGGAAGAGCTTCCGCATAACGGGATGGGCTGGAGAAGCAGCCAATTCCTTCCCATTGGTTGTATTTGGAAAGAAACATAAAGACTTTCTCTAAGACAAGCTACAGGAGTCCCAAATGACTATAGGAGCCAGATAGGTAGCATAACGTGTGAGTCACCCAGGGAAAAGATATGCATTCACCATATGGAAATAATCTGCGGTTCCATAAAGACATTTGCTCTCTCCCGTGTGTCTTCATAAATGAAGCCTTCCCAGTCAACTTTTGAAAGGGACATAGAATAAAGGGACATTCACTTTACTTAAGACAAGAACAGGGTGAGAGGAATGATAGGTGGTGGCTGACACCACTCCTCAGTCCAAGAGCCAACAGAGAGTGGAGGGGACAGGGGAAAGCTGGGAGTGTGTACCCCGTGGGAAAGGGAGTACAGCTCGAGCTGATCGTTGCCATGTGGGGAGGCAGACCCAACGTGGCCAGGCTTTCCAATCTGATTGTTTAAGAAGGGCCAGAAATCTTGATGTGTACATGCAATCTCCCCCTTTTCAATGTTGGTGCAATTATTTTCAAAGGAACCTGTGAAGGCCAAAAAAAAACCATGATGTGGGCTGGATCTGGCCAATGGCCCACCAGTTCATGGCTTTGCTGGAAAGAACAACTCTGTTATGTGTGTGGGTGTGAGGGGAAATGGGGAACTGTCTGGTCTCTAAGACCCTGGTGGGAGCCCAATAAACAGCACCCTTCTTTCTGAATTCTGAATTAACTGGAAAACGAGACAGAAGAGTGAGCTTAAGGGGGTGAGAGTGGGGAGCCAATTATAACCTTTCTTACTGAATAAAGCAAGGCTGGGAAAGACGGGCAAGTCAGCTTCCTAGATTTAGAGATGCTGGACTGGGCCCGTCCTCTCTTGCCTCTCCTCCTCGCCTCCATCCCCAGGTGCACCACGTGTGCTCCCTGGCGGCTGGTCAGTTCCCCAAAAGACAGCAGAAGAGGCAGAGCTACCCAGGCTTGGTTTCTCCTTCTGGATCCCCCCACCAGATAATTCACTCCTTCTCCCACCAACGGAGATGGGGGGTGGGCAGGAGAGTTTCAGACACGTAACAGTGATGGGAAGGACGGGGACACATTCAGCATTTATTTCCAGCCAGGGCCACCTCTAGCACGCAGTGCATCTCTGTGTGAGTTACAAAAAGGCACTCCCCCGGCAGATGAATCGCAGAAAGGCCTCTTCCTCCCAGATGATGCAGCCCCAAGCTGGGGCACACAGCTTGGCAAGCAGTAGCAGGGCGAGATTCCAGCCCACACTTGCTTACTCGGCCTGGTGCCTAAGTACAAAAACCCACAACTGCCCAGAGCAGCCCGGCTTCAGACTCTAATAATCCTATCAATTTGATTCCAGATTCTTCAGTCTCCAAAGTAACCACACTGTGAATAGCACCCACTCTCTGTCCACCTCCCACAGTTGGAATTCATATTGGTCCAGGCTGTGTCAAGTCTGTGAATGGGATGGAGCGAACAAAAAGTGGACTGCCTGGCATGGCCTGCACCTTTTATTATTATTATTACTGTTCTCTCAATTTCCCAATCACCAAGTTACTACAAATTTTCATTGAACAGCCATTTTTTCAGCATGTCAGAATTTAGTGAGGCTATAATCATTTCTTTACAGTGTTTTTCAGTAAAGAATATATTAAAGGAGACATTGCTTTAAAAGTTTCATGTACAACTGTGGCTTGTCCCAAATTCTTTGTATTCAGATGTCAGACTCTAATTGTTGGTTAGCAGCAAGGTTACCAGATGAGTTATAAAATGCATTTCAAATGAATATCAAAAGGACTTCAGGAAAATACAATTAACAGCTGGCATAGTTCAGGAAGGCTGCAGTTTCATTGTTAAAAAAATAAGAATAATAATACAATCTTCTTTAGAGTTGAGCACATTTCTGCATCCATGATATAACATCTTCATTTCTAGAGTTCAGCCCAAGAAGGAAGAAAGACACAGGGCTCTAATTAAACAAAACAAAACAAAAAAGAGTAGAAATGTCTACTTCTCTGAGGCTAGAGACATGTCCACGAAGGGGAAAGCAGAATGAAAAAACAAAGAATATTGAGTTGGAGCTGATCTCGCTAACATTTCATAACCAGGGAAATGTAATCGGTGCTGTCTCCAGAGAGACCCACATGGGATGTTAGACTTCTACATTCTTTCACATTTCTACTCATGCCAGGTGCATTTACAAAAAATAAGAAGAAATGTTTGATACCATTTAGTTGGAAATGGGTTCTTTCCTCTACCACATTGTCAACAAACAGAATTCCACATTTTTGCCAACCTATATCCAGGTCACTGATACGTTTTAAGAAAAGAAAGCAGGGATGGCCAACTGCATACTCTGTGAAGACTGCTCTTTCAAAACTCCACTTACGTGAGACCCACTCATTTGTTCATTCATTTCACCCGTTCACTCACTCAGCAACTACTTACCAAGCATCCGTAAACAGGCAGGGTAGTCACTGCTTCTGCAGCGCCCCTTCCTTTCCTCTAGGACTACAGAGTTCCCAACCACAGCTGGCTTTATGTACAGTTTAAATTTGTCACTTTTTTTTTCTCAGTGAGATGAGCAAGTGACATGTTTACCCTTTAATAAGTATTTGAGGAAGTACAAGCAAACAAACCCACTCCACTCCACATGTAATTCCTAGTCTGTAAAAAAAAAAGGGGGGGGACACACTTTTTTTTTATTATGGAGAACATGTATTTATTACGATCACTTTCACCTTAACGTACAGAGAGATGCCCTAAGTATAGGGAGGAGCTCCTGAGAGGAAGCAAGAGCAAATGCCCTGCTGCTGGCAGCATGCTCACACTAATCTCAGGGCAGAAGGCTGCGGCTGAACCTGCTGGTGTGGTTGGTGTGGTGCATGTGGTTTTCTCCGTTTCTCTTTCTAACTCTCTCCACTTGGAGACTTACAGGGTCGATAAATAGTCCTAGCTAAAGATGCCCACAACGATGAGCTTGCTTTCTCTTCTTTTCTCTTCCCGCACAAAGATAACAGAGGAGGAAAGCGCGGCACATGGGGAAGCGGAGTTAACATGTACTGCACGTTACTAATCCTAACATAACATTGGCAGCTTGCACCATCCCCCTGCCAAACCCAAATTAACACACTGCCTTACTGGAAGGCAAAGGCTGCAGCTATATTTATAGCTCAATTAACAAGTTTCATAACTAAACCTCCAGAAGTCCTAGGCAAACCAGACAAATGCTATGCATCTTAACACCACGATGACCCTGCCAGGATGCCACCCTCTTCTCTCGGGGAACAACTCCTGCTATCCCCTTGTGAGAACAATGATGATTGGCACCGGCCCATCTGATAACGGGAGGCTGGCTGGGCAACTCGGCTCTTGTCAAGGGTCCTCCTAACAACTCCCAACCAACACACATATGGTCGATTCAAGCAGGCGGCTAATGCTTCTTCCCTTTGCAGCCGGATGGATATGCCTGCTCCCCAGCAGCCAATGGCGGCAGAGGATGGCTGCCATCTTATGACTCAGGAGCCTAGGTCCTTCCAGGAAGAGGGTAACAGAAACACGGGGAATGTCACTTGCTGGGGATTGTAACATCAAAAGAAGCAGAAAATCTCTTTGTGAGATCTTCCCAGCAGGTTATTTTTGTCTGATGGGGAAAGACGCTTCAGAGGATGATGGGTGCACAGGGGGCACCCTTGGGACGAGCAGGAGGAAAGTGGTAAAAATAAAGTACTTTTAATACAGCACTTGACTTAGAGCAATCTGCCTGCAGAGGCCAGTCCAGGCTTCCCCTGTCCACAGGGGCAAAGTGCATGGTTGCCTGGCACAGAGCACTGTGATGATCTGCCTGCACATCTAGCTCCTCCTCCTCTCTCAAACCTCTGAATGTGGTATGAGAGAGCCTACGCCCGTTTACCGCCTTTGCGCTCTCAGTGCTGGGCCTTCGATTCCCAAGCACAAGAGTATTCTTCCCAAGGAATACAGAAGGAACGCTTTCTCAGGACAGCATCAGCTGCTAAAAAAATTAATAAATAAATAAAAAATAAAAAATCATAAAGCTGCAAGCACAGGATAAAGAGGATAAGCCAAAGTGAGGTGCTGTTACCAAGGTAGACTGGAGTCAGACTAAGAAGGAAATTCTGCCAGGGCTCGAGGGTCTGCCGCCTCTCCCTGCTGTTTTAAGGACCAGGATGTGAAACAGACAGGCTCCTGCAACAAGGACCAAAAGGGGGCAGTTCACTGGCCAACTCTGGCCTCAAAATACTGTCAGGGGGCCAGGTTGTGCAAAGCTGCTGTTATTGATGTTTTTATGTGAATTTAAATAAACGCCCTTGGGTGGGTCACGGGCTGCCCAGCTCCTCAATGGCCCTTACCACTCCCTGTGTCTTACATCTATGTCTCAGCCTTGTCATTCACTCATGGTACTGGCCCTTTGCTAAACTCACTGTATCTGTCTTCTCTCTCTAAAATAGAAAGCTACATCCCCTGAGTGTAAGATAGTCCTCTGTTTGTTCATTGTTATATCCAGTGCCTTGAAGAGTTTCTGGCTAATAGTAAGTATTCTGTACCTATCTGTCAAAAAAAAACCAAAAAAAACAAAAAACGAACGAATGAATGAATGAATAAAACTCCCCTGCCAACTGCTCCCTCTCAGAGCTCCCATCGCACTCTGTTCACACCACCACAATAGCCTCAATTCAACAAACATTCATTAAGTACCAGACACTGTACCAGGTACTGGAGATATTGAGATGAATGACACAGAATGCCTTGTCTCAAAAGCTCACATTTAAGAGAAGGGGTCAGGCACACAGACAAACACATGTAACAGCACAGCACAATAGCTTTGATGAGGGAGATACGTTAGAAGTGCTATGAAAAGATTGACAGGAAAGCAGGGAACACTTGCAGTGTTCCTCGGTGTTAGTAGAAGTTCACGACCTCGACAAGGGAGAGAGGGCATCCCACACAGAGAGCACAGACTAGGCAAAGTCACAGGGCGGTGGAAGTACACACATCCCGAACCCAGACCGCTTCAGTCTAGCCAGGAGAGAGAGCACTGAGAAGAAGCCCCTACAGGTGACATCAGGGAGGTAGCATCTTTGTAGGGCCGTGAAGACCTCTAGGGCCTAGTTAAGGAATTTAGATCCTATGCTACTGAAGTATTCCAACCAGGAAGTGGCAAGAGAAGAACGGTGGTCCTGAAAGTTACTCTGACACCACTATAGGGTTTGGGTTGGCATGAGAGTAGGCTGGGAGGTTTTCCAGAGGTCTCCAGGAGAGACGATGGAAGCCTGCGGGAGGGTGAGGAAAGCTATGTTTCCCTCAGGAGAAGTTCACGCAGTAGAAATTCTGAAGACAGAACTAAACCGTGGGAGAGACAGGTGAGAGCTGAGCATGGGCCCGAGGCTTCTGGCTTTGGATAAACTGGACAAATGATGCTGCAATGGAGGGGAGGATAACAGAAGTAACTGGCAGGGACCCAGCCACTGAATTGCCAGTATCATGGTCCATGGTGACAATTTTCACGGCAGTTTCAGAAAAATGAGGGGAATGAAAATAAGTGCAGTAGGTCAAAGGATGAATATGATGTAAGCAATAAAGGCTCGTAGAAGGAGGTCTGATTTATTTACTTTTTCCAAAAATCTTGGTGAAGGGGGAGGGAGGGATGCATAGACCAGGCACAGGAGATCTTTCGGGCAGTGAAGCTATCCCATCTACATGGTGGGTGCATGTCATTCTGCGTTTGTCAAAACCTGCAGAGTGTACACCACCAAGAGTGAGCCCTAACACGAGCGCGGGCTTTGGGTGATGATGCTGCGTCCATGTAGGTTTGTCGATTGTAACAAATTTGGTGGCGGATATCGATGGTGGGGAAGGTTGTGTGTGTGTGAGGACAGGGGGCACAAGGGAACTCTGGACTTTCCACTCAATTTTTTGGGTGTGTGAATTTAAAAATAAAGTTTATTCATGAAAAAAAATTAGTGAAGTTCAAAAAGGTAAATAAGGTGGTATCTTGACAGAAAAGCAAAGTCAGGAAAGATCGTGGTTTCATTTCTTTCTCTCTCTCTCCTTTTAGAAGGGGCAAAACATATGTGTGAATATAAGCATCTTTAGGCTTTGAAGTGGTCTGTGAGGAAAATGTTTGAGAGAGAAGATATAGTTGATGCAAATAAAAACCCGTGGGAAGGACTTAGAATAGTACCAGGTGCATAGTAACTGCTCAGTAAACGTTAGCTCTTTATCACTATTGTAAAATCCAGTAGTTTCTTCTTTCCTGGATAGTAGTTTAGGTCGCTGCCCAGCTCACTGATGAGACCATTAACTCATACAGAGAAAGGCTGTGGCTGCTTAGTTTGTGCTCCTGACAAGCACTTAGTGCCATTCCTCCAACAGAATCTTCATTCATTGATTGATTCATTCAACACAGTTCCACAAATGGTGGAATTTGAATCTTCTCAGATGGTCATTTGGGTGTCTGCCTTTATTCCAAATACACTTGAGGCATTTTTATCCTTACCTTTGAAGTACCATGTGGTATGTTTTAAACAAATGGTCCTGGCCCTCTCAGATTACAATGCTAAACTTGTCTGCATCAGTTACAAGACTTTCAGCCACATGGAACATAATTACAAGTCTAGAAGAAGGAGATTGAGGGCTCTAACTGGGGCAGGATCAGAGACTCCATAATGACATCAAAGATTGGGGTCCTTCTATTTTTCTGCTCTGCTGGTCTCAGTGTTGGCTTCATCCAAAAACTGGCCTCTCAGTGTCCCAAGATGGCCACAGTAGTTTAGGTGTCACTTACAGACAGAACAACCAGAGAATGAGACCGGTTCCTCCCAGATACCTTTGCTGTGAGAAGGAACCTTTCCAAAAAACCCCCAACAGACTTGTCTGACATCTCATTGGCCAGAATTGTGTCACAAGCCAGAAGTTCAAGCCATCTTTAAGAAGCTTTGAGGAATGGGGCCACCATGACTGCCTTAGGCTAATCAGGGACCACTCCCTAGGGAAGAGAAACAACATTTTCAAAAGTACACAGTCCTGTCATGAAGGAGTGACCCTGGAATAGACAGGGTTCTGTTTGGAAGGATAAAGGAATGGGTGAGGCAGAGAAATGGATGTTGGGATGTTGGATAGACAGTTAGCAGGGTTAGATTTGAATTAAGACTAATACAGCATAAGAAAAAAAAAGATGATATAAAATTGCACCTATCCTAATATGTGGACAGAAAATTTTCTCCTGGAAGCTACTCTACGAGGAAATAGATGACATAATAGTAAAATGATGGACAGGTCAATAACTACTTCAAGTTTCAACCAGGCAATATGAGAAGGGCATTATCAAAGTGCTTAGAGACTCACCATCCACACTGCCCTGCGGCCGCAGAATAGTTCCCACGATGCAGGGAGACAGATTCCTCTTTCACTCCATCAACATTTCACTGTCTGCTATGTGTCATAGCTCATACCCAAATCTGGAAATAAACATTCATAAATCAGTTTCCCCTTACGAGAAGACTACATACTCTAGCACAGCAGCCTGACAGCTAAATAAGTAACTGTAACATGTGTCTGTAGATGCATGCTGAGTGCACAAGGCACTGTCTAGCCCCAGATTAGCAGCAGTCAGGTTTACTTGTGGGCAAGAAGGATTTCATACAAGAAAGTGATGTTTGAACTGGGTCTTGAAAAGTAATTAGTTGCTTGCCAGATGAAAAAGAGGCTGGGAAGGGCATTCCAAAAATAGGAACTATCATAACCAAAGGTGTACAGTACACGTGTGAATTCTGCCCCCGTGAAATGCCAAGGGGATTCAAACGGCGAGAGAATCGGGTTCCAGAAGGAGTACGGTTGGAGGCGAACCTGGGGATTTTGACAGGGACCCGATGGTGGAGGGCCTTCTTCTCCCCATGCATATAAGTTGGGGTTTTGTGTAATAAGTAACACTGAAGGCTTTACAAAGTGAATAGGCATTTTAAATATCACTGGAAGCTGGGTCAGGGATCCTGGGGCAAGAGCAAGTCTAGAGAGAGCACTTTCCGTTTAGCAGCTGCTTTAATAGTTTGGGCAAAAGCTTGATACTGCTTGAGCCAAGGCAACAACTGAGAGTCTGGAGAAGAGGATAATAAAACATTTGATAAAACTCAATGAAAACTTGGATGTGGAAAAGTCCAGACTAATTGGATATGTGAAAGTATGACTAATCAGATGGAGAAGACAAGAGGAGAAGTTAACATGTAGGATGATCAACTCTTCCGGTTGGCCCAGGACTTTCCCAGCTTTAGCATGAAAAGATCTACATCCTAGGAAACCCCTCAGTGCCAGGCCAACCAGGATAATTGGTTACCATGTAAAAAAAAGTACATTTTGAGGAAAGTATGATAAGTTCAGCTTGGAAAATAATGAATTCCAAACCATTGTGCAGCAGAACATTCAGTTTGCATCTACATTACCCTCAAACAGCTGGTCAGGTCAGTGGACATTCAACCAGCTAGCACTCACTAACCATGTACCCCCCCCCCCCAACCAAAAGATGGTTTTCCAACAATTTCCACATTTCCACTCCATCCTGTAGATACAACCATCCAGCTTCGGCACAGTTAAGGTAGGAGCCCTCACACTAGTTGCTAGTCTTTCTCTACCAGGGCTGGGTGGGGCGCAGATGCAATGTAAAGGATGACTGACGGACACCTTTGAGCCATTTGTGCAAATTATTTTTAAAAACTTATTCTTAAAAGGAATATGTTCTATTGCAACCCATGGTCATTTCTATCAAGGGGGCTACTTGTCTGCTTTTGCTGCCTACAAAATTATTATTCATCAGAAAAGAGAGTGTTTCCATGCCTTATTTATCTTTGTATCACAAAGACATCCGTGTATTGTATATACACAAGAGCTCAAAAGTTTGTCGCAAAAATGGGTTATTATCATGAGCCTATAAATGTATGCATTGCACTTATTACACATTAAAGCAAACCAGTATGATCTCTAAATTCCTTTACCTTTCTTAAGAAATAAGAATTTGAAAACCATATACAAGGAAGTTTTGGGTTTCTACAAGAGCTCTGAGGAATCTAAACATCCAGTTTCGCTTAGTAAAAACCTAGAAACATCATGGCAAGAAGCAAATTCCTCTGAATATATTTATTTATGCTTGAGACCAATACTGTCCCACCAACAGCAGGCTCTATAAACTGACCCAGCACTCAAAGCATCCCCCAATGCCTTATTTAAAACAATGGAGCAGACACTGAGGATGACGTTCAACTCTTAACTCAGCAATTCCCACTACTGATCTAAACCAGACCTTTAGTGTTATTTTAACATAGGTTTTGGATTTAATTATCTTAAATGTCTAAAAGAATGCATACAATTCCCAAACTGTTTATCTCTTTTATGGTAAAATCTCTTCCCCTATCCCTAGAAATCTGTTTTAATTATTTAATCAGTTTGGCTGAAACTCACAAAGCATTAAATTGTTGGTTGTTACTTAACATTCCTTATAAATTGCATTTATTAATTTCTGGATAGAGACTTGTCCATTGCTACAGTAATTTAAATTAGTACCACATGGTTACAGACCAATGCTGAATGATGATTAAATCTTTGGGGCAAATTCAGTCTTTTAAGATATTTAAATGGCACTAGAGATAAGCTAACCAAATTCGGGTCCAAGAAGTTACAATTTATCAAAAGTGTAATAAACCATGGCCAGAATATTCATTGTAAGCAGCACATAATGTGGTCCATGAAATGACATTTTAGCATCTCTCTCAGTGTGGTCACAGGGAAGTGCTGACGGTGCAGACACAGCAATGCTCCATTGATATTTAACAGTTCCCATCTACAAGGTACTTTGCAATATTGTGGCTTTTTATACACTCAAGTCCCCCTGATACTCCATCAGTCAATTCGTTATTCAACACAGTGGCATATTCCTTTCTTGGTGCTTTAATTTCACGGGTGCAAACAATCAACATCGCACACAATCCTTTGGAATCTTAGCAACAGAAGGAGGAACTGTAGGATCTTGTTGGCCTTTCAGAATGACAAATCGCCAGGGGAAAGAGTTCTGTGGGGACTGACTCTAAACTGCTTAGGTACAGATTATGATGAGGAGGCTCTGAAAAAGTGAAGGAATCTCTCCCAGGTCACAAAGGTGGAGATGGACTCCAGAAGTCAGTTTCTTTATTTGTAATCGCAAACGGTTTCAATACTTACCACCACCACTGAGTCCACTCAACTGATATGATCCTAGACCTTAATATTTGCTCAAATCGCTGAAAGGACCTGATCATTTCTTCCAGGGGACCAACTGGGAGAATCAAGTGATGAAAAATGAATCTCCCCATTGTTTCCAGACACTTAATAATAACAATAATAATAATAACAACAACAACAAGAGTGTGACAGGCAGGAATAGTGAAAATCATGTGTCTCCTACTGGAAAGACTGACTGAAACACTCAGGTAAAATAACAAAATCAACTCATAAAATAATAGATTCATCTTCCTGCAGCTAAAGATAAATATTAAATAATCCTGGGTGCTGCTGGATGAAAATTAATTTCTGTAAGGCAAATAGTGTAGGACGTATATGTGTTTCAATTTCTGTTTGGCAAGGTGCCTATTTTGAGCATCCTGCACAGACCTTTGAAGTACTGGGGCTGCTCTGATAACGCAGATGCTTAAATGAGAATTGCTTCCTCGGGGCTCCCAAGCACTGTAAAAAGTCTGTTTTGGATCATCAGTCTCCCAACTAATTCCAGGTATTCAGTCCAAAAACACAACATTTTTTAATGCATTAATGATACAGTGCAGCCCTTCTGAATTGAATTGTGTCAGAAGATGGGAGTGACATTAACTTATTAGAGGAGGCACAAAGTGCTGAACCACTGCAATTTGTGTTCCCCAAATTACAGTCAGGTGCAGTCGCCCGCACGGGGCAGGTTGAAACAGGATACAGTGAGAAAAGAAGCACTTCAGAGAGAGCCCTCTAATGATTAGTTTACGATAGAAAGAAGGATAAGGGGCAAATAGTACATTGTATTCTAAATCACGAAACTATTCTAGACGCCCTGCCTGTCTACTCTTAGACCATCTGAGAGCTAAGCCATTTCATCCTACAGCCCCGGTTGCTTTAACTGTGCTTATTTAATACTGGCATTTGACAAAGCCCATAAAATGTCCCCAGGAAGCCAAACACACTCAGGACCACTTCTGTAGAAACTTTCAAAAATGTTAAAATAAAGACAACCACCAAAACAGTAATAATGATCTACAATCTGAAGTTTTTCAGAAGTTCCCTAAAAGCCATAACCATTTAAAAAAAAAACCACGAACACTTCTCCCTGGAATAGTCTTCTGCTAGGAGCATGGGGGTTAGAGCAGGTGGCACTCTGGGCCAAGCAAACGCCACGAGGCATGGTGACATCTTGGTAGTCATGGAGAGAGGAGAAAAGTCACTGGGGACTGAATGAATGCAGTAACCTTCACTTTCAAGTCCACTCAAGTTCTTTCTCCAGAAGGTTTTCACAGAACACTGGGTCTATAAATGGAACCAGAGAGTGGGGTCCCTCACTTTGATATTCTACCAACATTCCATGCCTTCTTCCAGAAGGGACACACAACCCAGCATACTGACCAAATTTGAACTTGCGTCACTGCATTCTGTCTCCTCTGAGTACCTCCTGGAACTTCATCTGGTCTTCATTCCATGTTATATAAACCAATATGAGCTGTTGGAAAATTGCCCTTGAGGTGGCTGTACTTCAGTACTGGGCAACATGACTCATGAATATTTTTAACAGTCAAGGCCATATGTTCCTCTCCTCTGTAGAGCAGGGAGCCAAATGGAGCTTCTTAAATAACACACAGTGTGGCAGCTACTGCCAGGCACACTGGGAAGAGGCTTAGAAGTTGGATGTGTTCCCACAATCAGAGATGGGAAAGGTCCCTGACTTGTAAAGAGAATATCAACTGACATGAAGCTAAGAAAACATCAGGAGAATAAAGGGTTTGTTTTTGTGTTCTGTTTTCATCTTTGTTTCTAGGCTTGATTTATTTTACAAGTCAGTTCAGGGAAAGGCTCTCTGGAGGTCAGTCTTCAGGTTGACCCAGGCCCTTTGTCCTCCCTCCACTCTCTCCTCCCTCACTGTCAGGATTCCAGGAGATGCAAGAGGTGATGCCCACAGACCCACCAACTCCCAGAACTGCAGTCACAGGAGAGAAAAGCTCCCTCTTTTCAGGGTATAACAAAGTTTCCAAATGCAAAGACAGTCACGGACTGGGGATTTCTGAAGAACAGCTTTGAGAGGGTCTGAGGCTTTGTGTCAATGAAGAGGAATGGAAGAGACAAGAATAAAAGAAGCACAGTGGCTGGAAAGAGGATGGAGGCCGAGAGGGACCAAGATGCAAGAGGGGAATGGGTACAGAAAACAAGGAACCGGGATAGCCCGAGATGTATTTCACTCTTGACAGGCTCAGGTTTCTACTTTCTAGTGACAATTTTGTCAATGTCCAACTTTGTGTTGTTTTTGAATAGCAATCCATTTTAAATTATCCAGCTTGAGTTGACCAACTGACCTTAGTTTGCAAATTTCTGGGTAAGTTTAATAACTTGATATTTATTTAAGAGCCCAGTGTTGTCGGGCACTGTGTGAGGGACGAGGGATGGGGCCGTGAGCGGGACCGATGTGGCTCCCACCCTCCCAGATCATATGTGGTTACACCTGCATTTGACAAGCATTACGGGAACAGCTGTGTGGGGTTGGGGAGGGTACCCCAGAGGGAGTAAGTGCTAAGCTGAGACTTTCAGGACTTACAGAAACAAGTCTGATCACCTTTGTGAGTCTAATTTCAGCATTTGTACAAGTAGGAATCTCCTCTCTGCCACTGGCTCAGTGCCCCAAAAGGAGGCAACTAAGAAACCATGGTTACACGTGTGCGGATAAGCAGAGCTTGTTGGAGGAAAGAACAGGTATGTCACTCATCCTGGGAGGCCAAGAAGATGCCAGTTGGGGGATTCAGTGTTAGCCTTGAGTTGCTAAAATGACACCAGAAAAATATGTAGCTGTGCTTTCCGGCCTCAAACTCCTGCCCCTGATCCCCCCCCAATCTCCCCTCCGGTTAAATGCTTTCAAGGCAAGCAGATGCAAGCGGCAATTAATCAACCTGATGTTCCCTTGTCGTGTGTGGAACTTGGCACTGGGCTCCCCCTGTACCTTACTCTATCCGGTGAGCAGGTTCCTGGGGCCCTGGTTCTATTGCCACAGCACTTGAGTACAAACAAGAACTGTCAGGAGTGAAAGGCCTTCAAAAACAAATGCCACCAAACTTCTTATCTGACTTCCGTAGGTTGGGGTAAATCAACTGCCCAGCTCCACCTGGGTGGGTAAGCGGACGACCAAACACGCCTGGAGCAGCAGGGGATTACTCTGACCTCACGCCTTCGTAAGAGTTATTAATTTTTACTGTCTTTGACCATATTCCCATGATGCAGAATACTTTGAAGTGTAAAAAATGCAATAATCTGAGTGCTTAGACGATCTCAGACCGCAGATCTGTATGGCCAGGAAAAAAACGAGTATTTGCCCTCGTGCAGAAAATACCTGGGGGCGGACTGTTCTCTTTCTGTTTAGATAGGTGGCTGTCTGTTATACACGGGTTTAATTCTTTTCCCCATTTGCTTTTATATGCACTCTCTCTCCTGGGGTGGCAAGGTTTTATTATTATTATTATTTTTAATCCCAGAAAAAAGGAAAAGATTCAATACAGAAAAAAGGACCAACGCGGTAAAATCTGCTCTAATGATGTGTGCAGTGGGAAGCGTGGTCATTGCAGGGTAGAGTTGCACACCTACCCATTCTTTTGTGATGATCATGTTTTTACTATTTCCAATTTAATACTTTTTCTAATATATTATATGTTACCTCCCATGTATTTAAGCTGTACTTAAAAGCATGCTAAGAACTGGTAATTCTTTAATGGTTGTTCACTTACAAGCGATTGTGGGTCATTACACAATCATTTAAAGGGCATTAATGAGAACCATTTAATGGTTTTAGTAGAATATCATTGTAAGGGACAGGGGAAAAGTTACTGGCTGTAAATTTTTATGACCATTTCTTACAAAACGTATTACTTTAAAGATTTATGTATGTAACAATGAGTACAATAAAAGCCATGCTAAAAATAATTTGAAATCAAAGTAATGCATATAGATAAGTCTCTGCTCTGCTGCAATTGGGTGGGCCCCCTTTTTTAAAAAAATTTTCCTTTTCTCCTTCTTTCCTCCCTTCCTCTCTCTCTCTGCCTTTCATCCACCTGTCCTTTCTTCTCCGCCTTCCTCCCTGCCTCCCACCCTTCCTCATCACTTCCATTTTCTTTCCTAAAAGTCATTTTTAGGACTAGTAAAGATTTTCTTTTTAATGAAAATCACTAGAGGTAGAATTCTTCATCGATACGTTTTTCAGTCGGTGGGGGTGAAGGAGAGAGGGGTAGACATAACAGCATGGCACAGGAATGCCCCAAATGTCGTGAGTCTTTGTTTACAGACCTTTCCCCCAGATGTCATTTTAAACTATCTCCTCTTATACGCCATAGGACTAAAATAGAAAATCCAATACTTTCTAGGACATCACTCCCTAAGGTAGGACAGGCGACTACAAAGGCGGAGGAACTAGTCCTGGTAGGACACCTACGGAGATCTGTAAAGTACACACAAAAAGGGGCCTCACACACACCCAGAGGAGACCCGGCATTTTGCCCCATGCAGCTCACCTCTTGAAAAAGAAATGGGTATTTGAGAAGCTCACGCTACTGAGGGAGTAACCTTATTAAAGTGCTTTAATAACACAACAGTCATCGTATTATGCCTGGTTTTGTCCACTTGCGATTCTCGTGGAATACATAATGAATAAGACAATGCCCCTTTCCCAGGATTCTTGCATAAGCAGGAGGATATTTCTAATTAAAAAGGCAGAGTTAGCGCACAGCACATGAAATGAACAGAACCATATCTCTAGAAATGCCGAGATTTTACTGTTTGCATTAAGTAACGCTTGTATTTCTCTCTGAATCCAGCCCAATACCCATTACCAATAAGATGAAGATTTAAGATAACTTGGTCAAAAGATGGTGAATTACAACTTTTAATTAAAATGTAGAAAATGGTGGCTTTAAAATAAACATGATAATACTTTCATGATCATTAATTTTTTATGGCGAGAACAACAAAAGCAACCTGAATATTTTAGAATGTGACATTATAAAGTCAGGCAAAGGGGATTTTTAGAAACTTATGCGTGTCTCAGAGAGAAGACTGTGCAGTTGCTGCTCTCCATCGCCAGCCCCCTTGGAAACCCCAGCAGAAGGCAACGGATCCACAAGGATTTCTTCATTTGACCTATGCAGGCAAGGCGAGTGATAACGGGGATAGTAAGAGGGTAAGGCCAGCACTGGGATTTACAGTTTATTTACTCCAAAGAGCAATTCAGTGAATGATAATAGGGAGGAGAAGATCTGATTTCCTTATGTAATCTATTATCTTGGTATAAAAATTGTTTTAATAAATCCAATGTGAAGTTGAAATGTTGCTGGTGCCACAGTCTAGACTAAAGGTAGAAATACGATTGAAAGATTGGTGATTTGGGGTGTGCTGTGGTTCCCTTTACCATAATTAGCTTTCACTGATGCAACCTTAGCCTCACATCTCCTTCTCATATGGCCTCTCCCCCTACATAACTGTTCTATTTCTAGGAGGTCTTCTCCAGCTCAGCATGTGTACAGTCTTCTCTCCATCACTTTATTCATGCTGATTCCTACCAGGAATTACTTCTCCTTGCTCATATGTTCTCTCTTTCAATCAGCTCAAGTCTACCTCCTCCAGGAAGCCTCCCTGACTGCTTTAGCCTAAAGCTTGGTTCCAAAAATCTAATCAATCAACAAATGCTTAGGCAAACTATGGTGAGAGTCATGGGAAGATGGAACTGTTCACCCTTTGGCAGGTCATGTATTCTTTTGGGTCAGTTGGCTTCTTCATCTGTAAAATAAGGGGATAATCACGTCTGCCTTGTAAGACTGTTGTGGTTACTGCATGAAAGACACATGAAAAAGCACCAGCCAGGGGCAGGGCAGGGAAGCATGTGGAAGGGATAAATTGGGAGTTCAAGATTTGCAGATACTAATTACTATATATAAAATAGATAAACAACAAGTTCATACTGTACAGCACAGGGTATTATATTCAATATCTTGTAGTAACTTATGAAAATGAATATATGTACGTTCATGTATGACTAAAGCATTGTGCTATACACCAAAAATTAACACGACACTATAAACTGACTATACTTCAATAAATACATATATATATACACACACATATATAGATGTGTATAGATACATGTGTGTATATATATATATATACCAAAAAAAAAAGCATTGGGAACAAAGTAGTTTCATATAAATGTTAGTTCTTCTTTCTCTCTTTCCCTCCCTTTCAAAATCGGAGAAATTGTGTCTAAGGCGTTCAGATGTAGTAGTTTGTTATATTTAGTTTCTTGCATCTTTCCATTCTTTTTGTTTAGTGGGCCTTCATTCTCCATCAACTCCCCCATTAGTCTATGACCCCTCAAAGGAAGGGACCCACATCTATGCATCATCATATTCCTGCCTCATCTAGGATGGTTCTATATATAAAGTTAGGACCAATAAATAGTTATTAGAAGAGTGAATATTAGTCACTATCTCTAGTGTTTGGGAAAAAATTAATTTCCATAAAATAAAAGCCGTAAATTAGCAACACTGTGTTCCGTCTTTACACCCCCCAGTACGCTGTATGTGACTGAATTTACACACAATGGGGCGGGAGCATGAAACAGTCCGATTTCACGCTATGTCCTAGCGCTTGGGCTGGGTAGCTCCCTGTAGTAATAGGTGGTGCTAGTAAAGTATAGTCCTGCACTTAATCCCATTGTGGCTGTGTTTATACAAAGAATTTTTCTGTGCCTAGGGAACGTGTCTTGTACTTCTAGGCAAGTGTTAACACATAAAAATAAAGAATGCTACTGGCCCCAGGATGGTCTTGGGAATTGAGCAGTGAGGATCAACACAAACAAGGAAACACTGAAATTGTGTTATGCGTTGATGAGAAGATGGCCTTGTGGTTTTGGTAGTCAAAGGACAGTACATCTCAGCCTTTAGCATTTAATTGACAAGCTTCTTCCACTGATGAAATGGGGTGCAGTACACGAGGGCGGCAGGGGAGAGTGGTTGTAAGTGTGGCCTCCAGGTGCCAGACAGTCTAACTGCTCTGTGACCTAGTCAGGTCACATAGCCACTCTCTGCCTCCGTTTCCCGGCAGGTAAGATCAAGAGGAGAAGAGTTCCCGCCTTACGGCCTTGTCTCCTGGCACAAAGGGGTAACACGTGCGAGGCCCTGACAGTGGGTCCATGCAAGGATTAGATGTTAAGCTGCAGGATCAGAAACACTCCTGACGATTCTGCAGTAATGCTCATTTCTGCCACTCAATTCCCCTCTTCCTTCACAAAGAGTAGACCTCAAACAGCTGGTCCAGGCATCCCGAAACTGAAACGCACGCCTGGGGCGTTCCTTCCTCTCGGGGGCAGAATAAGAGAAGACCAGCGAAAGGAACACCCCAAGTCCTTCCTGCCATCGCTCTTACACTTTCCAAAGCCCATCAGCACGTGTGTGTCCCTTTCCGAAATGCCCTGTGTTCTGTCTGAGGCTCTCGGAGCTGATGTCCGTAACTGGCACGTCTGGATTTAGAAAGTACCAAACTAAAAGCAAAACAAGAGATGCAAAATTAAGAAAAAACTTCCCAAAGGGTGAGGAAATATAATGAGATCAAGGAGAAAAGGGGGCCACACCACTGAAATTGCTTCATCCCAGAGATCACCACAAAGCAAGAGCTGGTAAATGCATTCTGACTTCCAAATGGACAATTCCTAACAAAGTTGAACTCTTGGACTCAAAATAAGGTGTTGGTGGTGCCTTCAGACATTATCCATCTGACTAGCCACGGGGAAAGTAATGATTTTGCAAAGTATGCTGGGAGGTTGCTACATCCTGAAAAGATATGCAGTACTATGTGTCATCTGATTTTGATGCGATTTCTAGAAAGAGAAAGGTAAGTTAAAAATAGAGATTCCGTTTGAACGCACGATTCCTCCTGCCTTTGTCTGGAGTCCAGAAACGACAGCGTGTTCTCCCCATTCACTGCGACAGCAGTGTTTTTACATGAAGTTTGAAACCACGTGCGCTGCCAAGGCACCCCTGCAGGAAGGTAAGTCCATTCCTCCCATCTATCACACAGCCTTTGGACTTCTTTTACTTAAGGGCTTGTCATTTCAGTGGGGAGGAAGAACTACGGAATACAGCCACGTGGAGTTTTATTCCTTCCTGCTGTTTGTGATAAACTTCAGGGGACATATTTAACATTCAACAAAAATGAAATTTCTGGGGCCACCCCAGCAGGAGGATAATATCGGTGCTCCAACAGCAACACTGAGCTCTAAGACACTGCCAAACAGTCCAGGCGCAGAATGGGCCAATACGTATCATTCCGGGGGCTGGGGGGGGGGTGGAACTCTACAAGCTTCTTGGTGCTAATCTACAGCTCACCCCCGTGCTAGTATTATTATTATTATTATTATTATTATTATTATTATTATTATTATTATCATTATCATTATCATTATTATTATTATTACTACTATCATCTCGTTATGATTATTATTGCTCTTTGTCTTCCTAGGAACAATCTCCTCTAGGAAGAGCCATTCACCTTCTGGCAGGGTAGTCATTCTTTTGGATCATAGGGTATCATCCTGCCAGCTTCTCAGAGTTGCTAAATTGCTGAGTAAACCATGGGAGTTTGGGCTTCATGCCTGGAGGAGGCACAGCTGGGGATGGGCTCTGGGTGCAGGCCTCCCCCATCCTCCTCTGTCCCTTTGGCCACATTCCCTACAACCTGAAAGAAGAAGCAAAGTTGTCAGAACCCAGCTTTGTTTTCAAAATCACTTCAACCATCACTTCTGAGGACCCAGTAAGACCCAAGTCTGTGCTTGGGCCTGCAGGAGATAAAGAGATTCCAAGTTCTGGAAGAAAGTCAAGGTTGAGGCACACTAAATTCACAGACACACACACACACACACACACACACACACACACGCCATCAGGCCTGAGAGAGCACGGGGTAGAAATGTCCTCAAGCTTTCCTGTTCTTAGAAATGGGTTGGAACATCCCTAGCAGAGCCCTTGGGAAAGTGCATTTGCTGGGACATTAACCAAGATATTTGGAGTTCTCACTTTTCTGCTGCAAGTAGGAGCACAGAGACAATGTTAATTGCAAGAAAATGAGCAAAGAAGCGGATTTTAACTTTCATGCTCTGACAGGGCCGGAGAGGGAGATTAGCAGGGAAGTACAAAGGCGAATGCAGGAGGCCGTCTCCTGCCCCCTTGGGAGGAGATGAGCATCGCAGGATTTGCTGCAGAGGCCCACGGCCAGCACAATCTATTAAATAGCTCAAGTTAGTCAATGTGGAAGAAATTTTTAGACACACATGCCCAACCATATGTGCATGGCCAAGATTTAAAATAGAAAAGTGAGAGACTGTTGGATGACTGAGGATTTTTCCCTTGCCAGGAAGTCCTCCTTAAGGATTTCATAGCTTGCAAAAGAGAATTGCTCGCCAGACAAGCCAAGAAAAAGACACAGAAGACTGGGACCTGCTTCCTTAATGATGAAATGTCACACCGCTATGTAAATCGACCCGAAGAAAAGAGGCACGCATGATTAAGATGGCTTTGCAGAAACAAGAGAGGTTTCTTGACATCTCTTCCCTAAACTGCTTTAATTCCTCACACCTCAGGGCTGGAGACACACACACAATGGGACCTTCTGGGCAACTGTGCTAGGCAATAAAGCAACGCCTTTGTCATAGAAATTCTATGTTGTAATGAAAAATTACGCTGTCTGGCCCCCATTCCTGAGGGGCAAATTCCCTGTTTGTCAAGTTCTTAGAAGATCAAAGAGCTACTCCACTGGGTTTCAGGGTGTATGTGTGCATGTGTGTGTGTATGTGTGTGCATGTTTCATGTATGTAGAATGAAATGAAAAAATCAGATAGATCCCATTAGTCTCAAGAGAACCAGCTTTATTAATTTTCAGTCACACCAAATAGTTGTTTATTAAGTGACATTTAATCACCAAACCCCCATCTCAGCAAATCTGTGCCTCAGTTCCTCTTTCTGCCTCCCCTCCAGCCTATTTCCTCCCCTTCTTCCTGTGCCCACAGGAAAGAACCACAGAGGGCCCGCCCTTCCCCAGCACGGTGTCAGAAACACTGGCACAGCCTATGACAGCCAAGGTTTTGTTATGTCATCACTCAATGCCTATGCTTGAGAACATTCTTGTCACTTTCGAGGGAAGGGTGGTTTGGGTACAGCATAAAAATAAAGCTCTGCTCGCACACCTTGGCAGCTTTGATACTTCAGGGCTCTGACTCTTGAGTCATGTGCTGTAATTTATGGGTTTCAGAAGAATTGCAATCCTATCTTCTAGAAGTCCCGTATCCCAGGAAGCTTCCTCCTAAATTGTACCATCAATTTTCAATTCACTTAGATTCTTATAATTTTATGACTGGAGGGGGCTTCAGAATTGATTTAATCAAATTCTGCCATTTCACAGAAGAGAAAGGTGAGGCCCTGAAATGTTAAGTGAGTTGTTAGAGTACAAAGCCACTTGGTCGGACAGTCAGTCTGAGTTTTGGCGGTCCTTCTACTCTTTGTCTTCTTAATACCACACCGGACTTCAGTATCATACTCTATAATTAACCCTTCCATATTTCCAGGAATGCTATGAATAGCTGTACCAAAAATCAGCCTGTTTAAATTTTAGCCTGTCAAAGCAAGGGTGATCTCCAATGACCCATGGGGGAAAAAAGAATTTCCCACTAGAAAAAAAAAGGGAAGATGATCAGCTGCTGCTGAGAAATCAAACCTGGATAGTCTGAGTTGCATTCAATATCATAAGCACATTACTAATTCATGCCAGGAACAGTCTTGTATTATGAAGAAAATATTAATATGATGAAAGACTAGCTCATGGACCACCTGGAGAATACCTGTCAATCATAAGTGTCTTCACACAGCAACGGGAGTGGCTGCTTCATAGGCAGTGATGTGCCGTCCATACTCCTCCCCTGGGACCCACCCCCGAATCATCCCCTCCACCAACATCAGCAGCTAACTTTGGTGTGTCTTCTATAGAAAGCATCAACTAAGTGCCAGGAATTGAAAGCCTTCATTTACATCCCAGCTCTAAGGGTGATAGAAAATGGAACTCACCCACTTTCTTCCCAGAGAGACAGGAGAACGACTTCAAAGAGTACCACTTCATGCTAGAAGATGATGCCATGGTAACCCTAGGGAGACTCATTCTGTCATCTTCTAATCACACCATCAGTATCTCTAACCCATGGGCTATATTTCTGACCTCCATCTTTCTTGTCAGTTTCAAAATACTCTTTTGGGGTGCATTTGGGGAAGGCTTCTAAACCCCTAGCAATCTGGGGCTCTCTCTCTTGAGGAATCTCATAACCAAGCCATACAACTTGCATTTATATCCCTTTGTTTTTCTATCCTGCCTTTCCCAAACAGTGCGGGGCATTGGGAGAAGTAGTGCAGGGAAGGCAATTCAGAAAATTGGGTTCCAGTTCTGACACCTTAACTAATTACACAGCTTTGAGAGAGTCACTTGATCTTTCTGGGCCTTGGTTTCATCATCTGCAAAATGGAAGCACTGAAGGAGATGAACTCAAATGTTTCTGGCGGCTTTAGTATTCTGGGAACTTTTTATAGCACAGAACTATGCTAAAGATAGGATGTCAGACATTACAAAGCCCCTGGAAGATATGGCTTAAAATTCTCTTAATTGTCTAACAAATCTTGAGTCCCCAGCAAATAATCAGATGTCAAGGGAAAGAATCCCAGCACAATGTCTTGCCCTGCGAGTTGCTGTGAACTACTAAAGTCAAGTCCTAGTGATGGTACTTGAGTTACTGTGTGTACTCAGGTAATCACTGCATGTAATTTGCAAATATGCAACAGCATGGACCTTGTAACGATAAGGGTAACAATACAGTTGATAACAACCTAGACTTGCATGAGATGATTTTACTTAGAGTTTCAAAGTGTTTCATAAACATTGGCTCATCTATTTTCTGAATACCAAAAACGCAAAGTACAGCTGGGGACGGAGAACGGGAGGGAGTGAAGAATACATCCAGACTTTGGAGATGGACAATCGAGGCCCTGACAAAAGTCCTGATTTCCCCTGGGTAACACAAAGTCAGAAGCAAACGTGGGAACACAGACCCAGATTCCGGGTGTGCAGCCTGCAGCTCAGAATACAAGCCCACCCCAGCTGGGCTCTCCAGTTTGCAGTACAAAGTTTATGACACGGCATTACCCAGGCACTTTAGAGTGTCAATTTCCTTCACAATTTTATAAAATATCATTTGGAAGGAGGAAGAAATTTATGCTTGTGCACTAAGAGCACGCCTGTCTGCCAAACCTCTTGGGATAAGAGTTGGTTTCACCTGAATAGAGTTGCAAATATGAGGCACACACTTGGTGCTGAGAAAGCTGTGGGGTTTGTTTTTAATTTAAAGAACGGCTCTGATTTGTCTACACATTTTAAGCAGGCACTGTATAATACAAATCCACTGAATTCACTCAGACAGGAACAAGTTATGCCATCCTAATACTGTCTAGAAACCAGATGTATAGTTACTGTTTTCTTTCTCTTTCCTTTTTTTTTTTTTCCCCTCTCTCTTGCCGCACAAAATTAGTTCCTCGGATACCAAGATGCTAGAGGCTCATTGTCTTGCAAAATATTCAGGTGCCTCACGATGATCTACAATAATAAACCTCCAGTGCTAGAGCAAAACAGAGATAAAAATGTGAAAATATATATATGCATGTATACATAAAATGAAATATAGATGCGGTGCGAGAGTGAAATCACCAACACAAAGAGGAAGCAGGTAGGAGGCAGGAAGACAGCTTCCCTTCCAATCATGTGAACTGAAAAATAGAATGGATGCTCATTAAAGTAGTTTACCAGGACTCCAATTTGTTCTGTGATTAAGAGGTATTGGTTGGAGGAGATTGGTGGGGGAGATCAATATACTTATCTTCACTCTTAATTCTTCTTTAATGTCTCTGTCTCCACAGGGCAGCCGATTCAGAGATGTAGAGTCAATTTTTATCCACCAGGGGGCTGCACTTCAGGAAAGAAACAAAAAACAAAAAACCCTAAACTCAAAAACACAAAGATGGTTTGGGCTATAGCAGATAAATCAGGTTGACACCCAGCAGATAAATCAGGCCGTCCTCAAACTCCCAACTTTTGTTCAACTGCTGTCTTGTTTCTGGCCAACAGATGTGACAGGGATGAGACACAGAGGATGGAGAGAGTCATGGAGAAAGTTACTCCTCGATCTTGAAATGAGACGATGGTGTAGAGCACCTGACACGCACTTGCGCACCAACCCATCCCCAAGGTTATTCCTCCACAGCTCGAGGGAAAGGAGTTGTTACCTAAACCTCAGTGGTGCCATCATCTAAGGCCCGTAGTAACCAGATCCACCTTCCTCTTTCCAGGCCTCCCTGGTTAGATATCTCTGGAAGTGCCTCTTAGCCAGGCATGATTCTGCCCTCGAGGGCACATGTGCAATGTGTCAGGGGACACTTTCGATTGTGGCAACAAGGGGGAGGAGGGCTACTGGCATCTAGTGGATAGAGGCCAGGGACACTGCTGAACATCGTACAGTGCACAGGACAGCCTCCCACAGCAAAGAATTACCCAGCTCGAAATGCGCATAGCTCTGGGACTGAGGAGCCCTGCTCCACAGTGATAGGCGTGCCTTGATGCTTCCACCCAAGTGGCTGATGGCACAGCTCCTGAACTCTGGATCCTTGACCCAGCATTATTTTAACACTGTGAAATGTAGAATTTCTCCTGCTTCACAATATGTATGCCGCATAGATCTAAGTATAGGGCCACGCTCTCTGTCACAGCTTTTCAAAAAGAGTTGGGGTGGAAAGGAGTTGATTTTTTTGTTATTAGAAGCCTTCTGCACCTGTAGTTTTATGTGAATGCCAAAGGCTGTGTGTTCATGAAAACCTGTTCCATTTCCTGAATACATGGACAACAATTCCCAGACTGCTTTGTAGTTGGATGGCCGTGTGACTGAGTCTTAGCCAATAAAATGTGAAAGGAAGTAACAGAAGAATTTCTAGGTCTGACTCAAAAGTTTATCACAAGATCCTTTACCCTTTCTCTTTCCCTGACTCCTGGTCATATACCAGAGTCCCAGCAAAAGAATCCAAGGCTGAAAGGTTCATGGTTCTGGCAAATGAAAGGAGCCCTGGTCCCTGAAGGACTACAGTGAAGACCACTTGTTAACCAGCAACACTTGCATTGGACTTTATGTGAATAAGAAATAAAAGAACCCACTGAGAGTTGGGGATGGTTACATCTGGCATTACTTAGCTTAAATTAATATAGCATGCATGTATCATTCTAACTTAAAAATGATAATTCAAATACAAATAATTAAAAGTTACTTTAAAAACTTCTGTGGAAAGCATGCTGCTGTCAAGTTTCTCTTCTAAACTTTCTATAATGCCACTGGGCTGCAACCAGGAGCAAGCCCATGAATTCTCTGATGAGGCGTAATAATCACTGCAGACAGAAGCGACCTCAGACTTTAAAGTTCTCATGGAAGACAAGAGACTTTAGCCAGCATGGCAAATCCTGGTAATTCCTGTCACAGGAAGGCAGAGTAAGCACCAGGGGTGCCACTTCTTGGGAATGGAGCAAAAAAAAAAAAAAAAGGCTGGCCTATACTTCACAATGTCCAGGGGGATTTTGAAGCTGCCATTGCATATGTAAGCACACGAACTCTCCATCTGATGTCTTCTGCCCAAGGACCATCTACAGGATGTATTAAGCTCTACCACTGAACATGTACTTAAATTTTGTCTCCCTTCAAAATGTAAAAGCCCCAATAGTAGAAAATATTTTGTGCAGGGCAGATATTGTTTTAAAAGTGCACAGGAGGATGACTCTGGGAAATCTGGGTTCTAATTCTGGCTCTGTCACCAAAATAACTTGGTCAAAAGTCATGACCACCCTGGAAGTTATTTCCCTCATCTGTAAAATGAGAGTATTGGAATAGAACAGGTGAATGTCAAAGACATTCTAGCAGAAGATGTGTCTCCTTTAGTTCGTGACTTCGCCAACCTTGAATCCTTCATAAATGTTCAGTGTAAGAATGAAAGCACCACCGTGCTTGGAGCACAGGGTAGGAAATGTGGACGGCAGTGGACCAGCTAAGCTCAGCACTAAACTCCAAAAAGCTCTAAAACTGAGAACTCGTTTTGCTTGCAGAGTGAGAAGGGACTGAAGGGGGATGGGGATGGAGGGAAGAGCGAAGCAAGAGAGGATGAATGGCAAGTGTGGGGAAGGCATGCTTAGCCTCATTCACAACTGGACGTGATGTGGGCTCTGGCTGCCACTTAAGCAAATAGTTGTTTGCATTCCTCAATGCTGAAGGCGAACAAATGATGGTCCATCAGCAATGATACAGCACGTGAGGGTCTGGATAACCACCTGTGGCTGGCTGGGCAATCTGATAAAATATATGTATGACATTTCAGAGACTTGTAAGTCTCTGTGTGTAATGCAATGCCCACTTCAGCCCAAACTTCTGAACTTGCAGCAGATGCCCACGGCTCAGATGGCTTAGTTAATCCCCTTCACAAGGGGAGGGCAGGGGGTGGTGTGAGGCGGCAGGGTCCAGACAGGGAAAAGAACCACGGATGCAACGCAGAGACCTGCCTCTTTCCGTAATCCCCACATAAACCCCCTTCAAGCATCTCTCCCTTCAAAAGATGACCATACTTATCAAACCATCAAGAAAGGGGAGAAAACAAAACAAAACAAAACAACAACAACAACAAAAAACCCCACTTCCTTTCCTGAAATGCGTGCTAAATTCAGGGACCCAGGTCTAAAACTGTATCCCCAAGATCAGCCCGAATCTGGCCAAACATGATGTTTCTATTTGAAAGTTTTAACCTGCCTGAGAAAGAAGTTCTTACTTCACAAACTCAAATGCGCTGATTAAAAGTGAGTGCCACAAACACACACTCCAATTCCATCAAGAGCAAGTCAGAACCCACACCCGAGTTAACAGGAAACTCGGTGGAGAAGAGTCAGAGTCGCCACTGAAACAAAAGCCCGTGCTCTGAATGCCAGCTCAGCAGGCAGCGCTCGCCTTTTCAATGGGACTCGCTCTTTGATGTGTGTTTTTTAACCGCGACTTTCATGTGGTGACGGAAGAAGCTAGGAGCAAGGTGGTAGCATTATGTGAAGACCAATGCTTTCCGATGCCCTTTGCCCTGCAACAGCACCAGGCAGACAAAGCAGAACCACGTAGCTGGGAGAAGCCTACCTGTTTTTTAAAGAATATCTGTGCTAGCAGAATCTAACAGGGTGAGAAGGAGCACGCTCTTCAATGGCAGGAAAAAAATTTTGGTGGGGCCACTTAGAGAGAGAGATTTTGTTTAAAATGAGAGTTCACTTACAGCCTCACTTGGATCATAACCCAGATTAAAATTATCTGTGTCCAATTAGCTTAAAATAAAATGTCTCTGTGTGTGGCCAGTCTTTTGCACACTTATTTTCAGGAGAAGTCCCGGAACCTGGAGCCTTGGGAAACTATACAGGTGTGTCTTATTTTGCATAATCGAGACATTCTGGGGAAGCTGAGTGGATGTGAAGTGGTATTTTTACAGATGAGGCGCAGGCCACTTTTAAAGCCTGTCACTGAAAACTCTAGGTTTTGACGGGTAAACAGAACTTTTGATACTTCTGGTTTTGCCTAAGGAGGCTGATTTAACCCGAGGGATGTGAGCCCACTGTTTAGGGTTCTCTTAAGGCAGCAAGCGCCTACAGGGGAGCTTTTTAAGGCCACAAGAGGAAGGAGTCGGAAAGCACCTAATGCCATTAGGTAACTCTTAGCTGCTTCATGGAACCACGTACCACAGGACATTTTCTAGAACTGGGATGGTGGCTGTCTGTGCTGAGGAGCCCTGAGAGGGGGAGGGGTACTGTGTCCATACAGCAGGATGGGATGTGATTCCCGGTTACATTCCCGCAGAGCCCACGCTCCCTGAAAGCCAAGAGTTCAGAAGGTGGTGGTCAAACGTGGTCCCCTTAGCTGGCACGAGAGACGCTCAGACGGAGCAAAGAGCCCCTCATGTCCTCAGGGGCCACGAGAGCTGGAAACCAACCGTTCAGAGCTGGACTGGTAAGAAAGCCGAACAAGTGGGAAGAAGACAAGACGAGGAAGAAGAAAAGGAAGAGCAGGAGAGGAGGAGACAAAGCCGCAGGACTCTTCAATATATAACAGTAAAGCCTGAAGGGACACGTGACTGAACTCGTGATTTTTTAAAGGATTGGTTACATGTGAACCATGAACAACGCCCTGGCCATTAGTATTAGGGGTCTGCCCACATCCCTTGCCCTATGCTCCATCCCATGAAGCTGAAGGAAAGTATTTTTAGAACAAATAAAAGAAAATACTACTTTTTACAGAAAGTAGCAAACTGAGTCACCAAGAGATGGCTAATTGAAAGCTGAAAAAGATATTTTGGATATTTCTCCATTATTTATTATGCCCAGTAAGCCACTGATGATACTGAAGTTGTAAGAGACTTTCCAGATTTTTGAAGCACACCTCCATTCTTCTGATGACAACAGCCTATGCTCTATAAGCCCCTGTGATGGCATTGATCCCACCATATTTCAGCAGGTTTTAGAGTTCCCACTCATGAAGCACTAAAGGTGGCTCCTGCCCACCTTCCAGGCACCCCCCTGGTCCCACTGGCCCCACAGGAGGGTGCCTGGACATTCCTAGTTCTGCCTGCCCTCCCACCCAGACACCAGCTTTCACTCCCTGCAGCCTCTGGGCAACTCTGACCTCACTTGTGAAACACAGCCCAGCTCTCCCCTTTCCTAGATCACCCTCACTGACTCCCTCCTTGGTTAAGGGCTCTCTCCTGCACATCCTCAGCCTCTAGAAGTTACCCTCCCCTGGCACACGTCCAGAGAAACTGCAACTACCTCTTTAAGTGTCCATCCCTGGCCAGCCTGGGAGCATTCTGGGGGTGGGGAGTGGGCCTTCGGCTATGTTGTCCCAGTGCCCTGCACAGTACCAGGCAGGCACCCACCTGTTACTGCTCAGAACTCGCTGCCACAGAGGAGCCAGCAGGTGGTTCCACTGCATCCCTTTGCTGCCCCATCTGGAGGCATCCTCTGACCCAAGCCAACGCGTTTTACGCTCCAAAAGCATGGAGCCCAGCAGTATGACGGGTTCTCTCATCTTTTTCGCCCCCGTTTGATGGGCTGTTCTTCATGAAGAAGGTAAAAGCAAGAAAGCGAATTAAATGGACAAACATCCTACTTCAGATTTGGATATTATATTGTCTTCAGAGAAGTGTTTCTAATGTTCTGTGTTATAGAAGACCATCCACTGCCCACAGAAATGAAATGTCGGCACAAGCTTTACATTAAGTGAAGTGACACAAAACTGGAGAGAGGGTTTCTTGTGGTTTGAGGAAGGACAACTGAGGAGAGCTTCATTTAATGTTAAATAGTAAATACACAGACATCCAGGGACTCACCAGTGCACTGCGGGGTCCCCAAACTCATTTCAAACCCACACAGTGAAGCTACCAGGAAAAAAAATGGATATTTTCTCTGTTCCATGACCATCTGGCTAAAGGGCGCTAAACTCCGCAAAGCTCTTGCATTAGCAGAAGGCAGCCAATGCTTGGTGGACAACAGATCTTTAAAATGCTGGGCACCTCTGAACAGAAGTCTCCCTCAGGCCTCTACACCTTTCATCACGGCCTTGCAAAGGCGCTCCTTAAAGTGTGCAGATCCTTAAGCCCTTGGTATTGACTGGGCTTTTCTGGTCTAAGGGCTCAGGGATCGAACCCTGCCCCTAGCCCCGCTCCTAGTCTGCCATAGCATCCTCATGGAACCCCAGGGGAAGGTGAGTATATCACATGTTTCTCTGGGGGACAAGGGGAGCTAACTATCCAAAAGCACACTGCCTACTCAGGACACACTGTGCATTGAAAACGTGTAAGTGCTCTTCCGCCTTCATGAAGAAAGTAAAAGGAAGAAAGCGAATTAAATGGACAAACATCCTACTTCAGATTTGGATATTATATTGTCTTCAGCGAAGTGTTTCTAATGTTCTTGAAGCTTGCCAATAATGAAAAGGGTATCCCCCCAATTGAAATCCAAGTAAATACACTGTAATTGGTTTAGAGTGCTTTTAATACTAGTGTTCTCACATTTTAAAACTCTTTTTCCCAAGTTTCAATAACATGTTCTTGAAAGATACACTCTCTAAGTAATTCTTTGTCCTCAGGAAAACACTCAAATCACTTTTTTAAACTGATGGTCTGGCATCCTTCCAGAACTGATTTAGAAGTTATGGCTCACACCCCTTGTCTGAGTCGTCTAACCTTGGCACATTCTGAAGTCCCAGGAATAGGGCTGGCAGTTGGGAAGGATGGCTATAAAAAGAGAGAGCTGCTTGTATCCAGCTCTGTTCAGCAAATTTTGCTTTCATGAAAATCCTAGAGAGTCCAGAAGACATTGCCAAGATACCTACAGGATTGCACTAACCTGTCAGACCATTCCACATGCCAGCACCCTTGAAACAATTAAAATCTGTAGAGTGCTTTATAGCTTGTGAACACTTTCATATCCATTATCTTATTTGATCAATATCATAAACTGGAAAATATGCAGAGCAAATATGATTACCCCCACTTGACAGATAAAGATACTGAGGCTCAGAGGGAGTTATGTTCAGGGTTACTCAGCTCATTAATGCCTGAGCTGAGAAAGAAACTCAGTCTCCAGGCAGCCGGTTTGGTTCTCTTTCCACTGTATCATGCTGCCTCCTGAGAAGCCTTTGGCTCCAGCCCATCAGTTTCCAATCTGCTTCTGATGATGGCTAGATTGCTCGTAGCACTGGTCACACTGGACCAAAGAGAAGAGATCATGGTCACAGTGAGGAATGCCACCTCCAAGCAGAATTCAAGTAGGCTTTAGAGATATCGATAGAGGAAAAAGCTGCTTTACCCACAGCATCTTAAAACTCCAGCACAAGCACTCATCATTTTCACTAATGTGCAATTTCTCTCAAAGCTCTTTAGAGTTAGGGGGTTGCTTTGCCTACTGTGAGAAAGGCATCCACCAAGCTAAATTGGGCCCTCGGGCATGCACCCAGCTTTCTCAGAAGCCAATACTGTTTAGATGGAGTCCTTCCATGCACATCTCCCAGGATGGTTTTAGACAGCCTATGAGTATACTTTATCTCCTTTAAAACAAGTAACCTAGAAAATGAAATAACACATATTAGATTAAGCTCTGTCCCATTTGGCTAATTCAGAAGTTAATGGGAGGTCTCTTTTGGTCATTGGTATTGGCAGAGACACATTTAGTGAAACTCTCGTGGGAACCTCACACAGGTACAGTAGCAGCTCTTACCCATAAATTAAGACTGGCATGTAAAGGCAGCTTTTTCCTCTCAAAGAGGGTGCCATTCGGGTTTCTCTTGACAAAGGCCCTGCTTGCCAAATGCCCCCCAAAAATACGAAGAATAAGAGAGATAGGGCAGGGGAAAGAGATAAGGAGAGAGGCGGGTGTTGGAGGCGGCGGTGGTAGAGAGTGTTATCTTTGAAATCAGAACACAAAGTGGAGAGAGAAGATGGGTCAGATCATGAACATACAATGGTGGGGCCCACTGTGCATGAGGATTAGGGAAACAAACAATTAATTTCACCTCCTTGAACCATGTGCAGTACCAGCACATGGACCATTTATATTGGAGATTTAATACAGAACACTGATCTATAATTATTCCCTGACAAAAATGTTAACTTTAATAATAGTATAAGCATTTAAAAAAAATCAAGCTTGACTCTTTAATAACTTAAATCCCAGTCTCTATTTTCAAGCAAATATATCCAGAATCAAATCATTCCCTGAAAACACATTCTGTCTAATCATTTCTATGATCTCCTTTTCTGCCACAGAATTGATGAAGCTATTCCACCTGCCTGACACTTTTCCAGGAGTGAGGCCTCTCTGATAAAGAATAAAAAATGCAACGTCCTCCTCACCTCCCTCTCAAATGCACGCACCATGATGAGAAGGCAGTTCATATTGGGAACTGTCAAATCACTTTATGTCATATTTTTGTATTTGTATTTATAAATGGAGAAGGTCTGTAGTTTTTTTTTATTGTATTATGTTACTGTTTTTCTCTATTTTTGGTATCAGTAATGCTAGCATCATAAAATTAGGTAGTTTTCAATATTTTTCTATATTTAAGAATCATTTTAAATCAATCGGACTTTGAAGGTCCCAGGACTTGTTTCGGTACTTATAATTTTAATTAACTGATTTTTTTATTGAAGTATAGTCAATCTGCAATGTTGTGTTTATTTTCGGTGTAGAGCAAGTACTTACACTTTTAATACAGTACATCACTTTTTAAAGTTGCACTTAGTTAGTTACTTAGTTTCATCTACTGCTTTATTTCTTTCTAATTATTCTCAAACAATTTTGGTAATTTATATATTTTCCAAAATATTGAGGTTTTCAAACTTTGGAACACAACTTTGCATGATTCTGTTATGATTTTTATTGTCCTTGAATATATTCTTAATTTAATGCTCTCATTTCTAACTTTGTTTCTGGCTTCCCCTTTTATTAAACTGACAAAGTTTCACTAATCAGTAAAATAATTTACAAAAACAAGTTAATAAATAATTTATTGTTATAGATACTGTATATTCATATCTAAATACAATTTATATGATAAATATAACTATTATATTATTTTACAAATAAAATTAAGTAGTCTTTCCTAATACCTAGAGATGATTAATCACTTTCACTATTTTTAGGTTTCTGATTCTCTCATTGTTTTTATCTTTATTATTCACTTCCTCATGGTTTAATTTCCAGAGTTTTACTTTTAATTCATTTATAATTATATTTTTATTTAGTTCCCCAAGGGAATGAAATATTGAAGGCTACTACTTCACCTCTGAGTATAGCTTTGGCTGACTTATAAATTTTGATATATAGCATTCTCATATTTATTGTTTACTGAATCATGCACAGTTTTAAATTTTTCATGTTGTTTGAGCCATAAATTAGGTCCAATTGTCTAAAATTACAAAAGTAATCTTTTTTAAAAAGCACTGTACAATAGCCAGAAGAGAAAATAACTATTTATTCTTAATCACATTGATTCCAGTTAAGAGGAGAGTACTTGTTACCATAATCTGCTACTTATTAGAACCTCAGTTTTTAATCAGGTAGTTTTGTCTATATGCACATTGACACATTATCCTACTTTGATTTTTTGGGAGTTTGGGACTAAGTTCTAGAGCATAGAAATTAAGAAACTAAGGACTTCAAAGAGAATTTTCTATGTATAATATTTTTACTAAAATTCCCAATGAAAACAGAAAAAAATGGACCAACAATTTTCACATATTATTACAATAAAGAAGGGTAAGGGTGTTTTAAATAGAGGACTATAGACAAGAGCAACAGAAAAAAGGAAAAGTGAAATGAAGGTCATTTATGCCCAAGTGATACAACATAGCTTCAAAATGAGTTCCTAATATATGAATTGCTATGTGTTTCACTTTGTTATTTTCTACCTTCCTCCCTCTTTTCTATCACTTCCTTTCTTCCTTTTCTTCCTCCATCCCTATGCCCCCCACCCACTTCAATAGTGCTCACAAACCACTTTTAGTGAGGAGAGCTGACATCCTTCATTGGATTCGGGGTCTGATTTATGTAAAAGAATCAGCTGTATTCACCCACGTCCCACTCACAATCTGCCACTATTCTAGTCATCAGAAATAGAGTCTCCATCATTCCCTAAATGGAATGGAGTCTCTCCTTTTCTCAGCATAATTTCCCCGTCTTAACAGCATGGCCACAGTCCAACTAGGAAGCAGGTTATCTCCCTCCCACCCCACTTGGGGATGATTGTTATAAAATACTGAAAGTTAGCGCAAAACATTGAAACTGCCTAAAACATCCTGGAAGGAACATTAAACAATAACTTAGTGAAAGGAAATGGTCTAACTGCAATAGGCCAGGGAGTCAAATGCCTGTTAGGCACAAAACTCCAATGAAAGCAAAGCAGAGGGCTGACTAAAAAGCAGGAAGCTGGTCCTACAGCCTATTCAACCCTAGGACTCAAGCACTGGCCGGCATCTCACCAAGCAGCCTCGTGGATGGGTAACAAACTCCATTTAACAAATGAAGACTATGAGCATTAGATAGATAAAATGACTTTCCCAGAAGTCAGAGCTGTGATTTGTGTCCAGGACTTCAGATCACAGCCCTACTACATCTCAGGTACATCTGCCACCTTTTTAGAATCAGCTCCACCAGAAAAGACCTATTTCCTGGCCCTCTGTGCAGATGCGCTTCTCTGTGTCTAGACCTCTGGTCTAACTGCTGCAGACTCTGGAATGTTCTCTCTCCCTATTTCACACCCTGTGTCTAAATTCCACACATTCTTCAGGGAGGAGGCCAAGTCTCATCTCTGCCACATGTCTCTCCATGTGATTTCAGCCTCCCCTACTCTTCCCTCGCTGTGGTTGACTTAGCAATGAACCACGCTTTGGCTTATGACTGTAAGTGGCTTGAGGGCAGGTGCTGTGGGGTTCAGAGTGGATATGGTGGATACAGAGCACCAGTGGAGCGGTATGCCACCAATCCCAGAAGGTTTTAGTTACTGAAGAGCAACACGTGAGGAAAAAAAAGAACACTGAAAACAAGAGAAACCAAGCAGTCAGTCAACTGCAATCTGTCAACTGAGACAGCCCATCAGTTAGGAATGCCTACGAAACTGATCAGGGCAAATATTCCAAGACACTATCTTCCCTTAAGAATTCACTTCCAATAAATCACTCTTTATATAAAATTCCAGTACTTACCATTGTATCTTTACCTCACACAGATGCATTGCCTAATGTCAACAAAAACTTCCCTAAATGGTTATTCTAAGTATCTAGTACTTTGTCAGTAATTAGGTGGGTTTTGAGGATTTAACCTGAAATTTTTATTAGGATCTGAATCTTACTTTCAGATGCTTTTTTCATGGTACTCTGAATTTTCCAACTTTATGTGCATATTTTAATCAATATTTTAACACTTTACATAATGTTTGAGAGACTGCATCATTTTTCCAATTTTCTCCCAGAGGACAGTGACAGTTTTTCTTGTGCTTTTAAAGTATCCACAAAATACATTAGTTATATTAGATATTGAGTTTATTTCCTTTCTCAGTAAATAAAAGAGAAAAAATTTCTCCAATTTTCTAAAAATTGCAATTGTCACACAGGCACAACCAAACAGGTCCAAAATTTACACAGCACTAAGAGATCCTGTCCTGTGTTTGCACGCCCAGCCTAACCCAACCTTTATTCTACTGTGATATGTGAGAAAATTCTGACATCTTTCTAATTTGTATTGTTCTCCTTCCCTGTCTGTGCCTAGTTAGTAGGCAGGGAATCTAATTCCCTAGGAAGCATATTATCTGAAACTTACAATCTGTATATGCCACAATGTTTAATTTTTTTTCTAAGTTTCCCCTCATCCTTTCTGTCGATACCTATTTTTAAAAGTCATTATTGCCTTCCAGCTGTCCAAATTTTCATCTCATTTTTCTCTTAAAAACTGACTTAAAGCAGGAGGTCAATATCTCAGCCATCATTAATTTCATGCCCTCCTCTTCTCATTTATTCACTGGTCTTTTTTCTCTAGAGGATCCCCCCTCCTTTTTTTCCCCCTTGATACGTTTATAAAAGGTCTCTTTACTCCACCTAACCTCTTTTACTAGCTGTATCTCATTTCCCACTTTTGCGCACCTTATCTTTTCTTTGCTAACTTTAAGTCGTTCTGTCTATTTTTATACAGTTCCTGCCTCCTCCACTCCCAGGGCAATTGTCCTGTTACACATGGATCTCGAGCAGCCCTTGGGGATGGCAGACTGTATTTTTACTGGAATTCTAGAGGCAGAGGGGCCCTGCTTCCCCCGTGCTCTGCCCGGTTCTCTCACTGCCACAGACGGAGAGAGGCTTCTGAGCTCTAATTATATTGTCTTGGGCTACTTCTCACCTATCTCCAATTATGAATCTTAATACTTATTCCCATTGTATCATACATATTAGATTTCCTCCCAATGTGTTTTTCAACTAGGAATAGTACCTTGTAGGGTTGTTATCAATGATCACATTTCTAAATAGGCAGTGGAGAGAATGAAAATGATTTACTCTATTAGGGTGAGGTCATTTGCATACTGTTAAGTGATTTGCATGCTGTGTTTCGGCGGCTTCCCTAGGTTCATCCCTTCCTAACAAAGTGTAGCTTATTTTGCTCACTATAAAACTGTCCTTTATTTTCCTCTCTCACACCACCCTCTCCCACTGGAGAATAACACCCACTAACACAAGCGTGACATTGCAAGGTAGTCTCTATCTTCTGAGCTAATGTTCTCTTTGGCATAATTCATCATCCCCTCTGATTTTTCAGGGATGGTGACAATGGTGACTCCCCTAATATCTGAATGAAGTCCTCCATAAATATTTTGCTGAGTGATTGATATCTCCTCTAGTTATTTTTCTCACACCTCTTCCCCTCCGAATATAACAGATGGGATTCCATCATCAGAAGCAGATGCTGTGGAAAAAGTATCAGGAGCCCAGAAGCCCTCGTTCCAGCCCCAGCTCTCCCGTTAACTACCTCTGCGATCTCCTCAAGTCACTTAACCTCTCTGGGCCTCCATTTCCATGTCTGTAAATTGGAGATGAAAATACCTTCTTCAGAGACATACTAAGGTGATCAGAAAAGATACATTTATAAAAGTGTTTCCTAATATAAAGTAGTTTGATACTTGGAATTTTGATACCTCTTAGCTAAGCCATGTAGACTTTTCAAAATCGGATGAAATATAAATTATTTGTTTCACCCACTCCCACTCCCTCCTTCTTAGCTTTGCATAGTTATAAACAAACAAGCACACTTCTAGGAAGGTCAGTTACATTTTGAGAAATTTTGAATGGTGAATTGTTCAAACACTGAACAAAAGGATGATTTTAACCACTCCCACCTCCATCCTCTTCCAAGTCTCACTAGCAACCACATTCTCCACCTTTATTTATATAACTTATGCGGGACCCTGCAGGGAGAAGCAGGGCTCTTGTTTGATTTTTGACTGAGCCTCATTCATTGAAGTAAGGTGTCAGGGCTGCCTGTGGATCTGGAAAGCATTTGGGAAGTAAGAAGCAGACAAATGTAAATCTTTTAAACCCCTGTGATAAGCAAACTCTCCTCAGTTCAACATATAAATATAAACACTAAATCAAATCAGATGCTTATACATTTTTTAATCCCATCATAAAACATTTTGTTTTGACAGCTTGGTAATGTAAAGTAAAAACACCGACAGCCAAAAGAATCAGCATCTTTGCCTGCTACTACCTGAAAGTCTTTCCTGTATATAAATAGCAAAAAAAAAAAAAAAAAAAAAAAGTATGTTTATGTAAAGGGAAACACTGATTTACTAGAACTGATTGCTTCATAGTCTAATTACTTTTCAACTGGCTGTTCCAAATTAAGATGTCATTGATGGCTTTTGGTGATATATTTCATTTTAAGCAAATTTATTCTATAATAGAGCACATCATAATGGAAAGCAGAGTTCCCACTCTTCCCTCCTCTTTGTAGCCTGATATCTTGACAAGTAAATTAAATTTAGCAGTTAAAATGCTTCCATTAGTAATTTTATTAAGTTAATTAAAGAATCTCTCTTTCTGAATTTTAACTACCTTCCTTTCAGAACAATGTTGATTTCTTTTTTTTTCTTTTTCTAATTTCATGTATTTAGACACTGTGATATATTCTAGGACCAATCAACAACTCTATCAGTATCACATTTCTATGGGCAAGATGCTACCAAGCAAGTCAAGGAAGAAGAAAAAAAAAAAAACCCTCCAAAGTCTGAAAGAGATGATCTGTTTCATATCACAGAAGAACTGGGGTTTTAATATCTTAAAAGAGGGAGGAAGAGAAAAAGGGTGAGACGAAAATATATTTTTTAGGCTATTTGTGTTCCTAGGAAAAAGCAGAACTAACCAGTGTCTCCATACATATAGGGTAAATCATAAATAGTTCAAGTAGTGTTTAGTTCATAGATGGAAGTAGAAAAACTAACTCTTTTTTCTTACTCAGTAAGTGTTCAAGTAGTACTGAGCAAGATTCTGCAGCTGGAGAAGCACAAGTTAAATGAAGTCTTGGGGCCTCTCCAGGGTATGGTATTTTGAAAGAAACCAAATATTTCTAAGAGATTTAGAGCAAAAAGAGCTGTCTCATTGACCGTTGCCCTTTTCATGTGGTTGGTGTTCCTAAACTCAGGAATTACAGAAGGCATTTTTAGAACTGGAAGGGAATGTAGAGAAAATGTTATCTTATCCTACGTGAAAGGTAAGGAAACTGAGGGCCTGGGATTAGTATCATCGCCACCACCAATAATCATAACAGCAACTATAACAAAGGTGGCTATTTATTGAACTCATCGCTGTGAAGCTGCATATGCATTATCTCGTTAAAAAGCCCCATGAAGGGATCCTCTGAATGTCCCAACTTTATAGATAAGAGAAATAATGCCTAACAAAGATTAAGTAACTTGTGCAAAATCTGTATATGACTCCAAAGTCCCACTTCTGTAACTTGTTCACATCACTACCTTAGATGAATGACTTGGGATCGTACGACTAGTCAGTGCTTTCTCCAGAGTTAAAGCTCAGGACACCTGCTTCCCTTGTAAAGAGCTCTGCTCTTTACAAATTAGTCCATATGAGGAGAGCTGGAAATCCAGTGGTTGGGGCTGAGATGTGGGCACTGAGAAGACACTATGATTTATTTTAAAAGGAACCTCATGGCCAAGGTGCCTCGTGGAATATTTGCTTTACGGGTAAAACGTTACCAACGTCTGTGTCCATGTGTTTAGACCCAAAGTGACATTTCATTTAAAAACAGGAAGTCCACCTTTCACTCATTCATTGAAGAAATAGAGATCTAAGAATACAGGCCACGGCAATTACTATTAACACTTCCCATCTTATCTCATTTTCTAACACCCTCCACCCACCCCCACTGGCCGTTGACCTTGAATAGCCCACTCTGAGAGCTTGAATGCTTACTGCTCAAACCCCATCATCCCTCTCCAAGGCACTCCTTCCACTTCCTAAAATCCTCATGCTACATCCTTGCTGAGTACAGTTGTTCACATTCACCCCTCAGATACCACCCCACCCACTTCTGCCCTTTTCCTTTGTGGGACTGAATGCCTTTCATAGCCATGTTCCAAGTTTACTGCTTTTCTCATGAGAATAGCATGGCTTTTTTCCTTTCTATCCTTTCCCCATTCTTCAGATTCTGTTTCCAAAAAAAAAAGCCTAAGAACAGAATCTGGCAACTCATAGATGCTTCCTGACAGAACAGAATAGATGAAGCCACTAAACCATTTGATAGTTCAGATGGGAGAAAAGACTGAGAACACTTCATTCATATATATGTATCCCTTCCCTCCTTTTTCACACCGGGAAAAGCTAAAATGCAAATGTCTACCCCAGATGATCTTTGTATATTCTGGAGGGCCCACCCCTCCCCTCCCTCCCTCTCTCCCTGCCTCCCTCCCTTCCTTCCTTCCCTTCTTCCTTCCCTCCATCCCCTCTTTTCCTTCCTTCCTTCCCAACATCAAGATAAACTAGGACTGACAACTTTATTGCCCTTTGTCCCTGATTTGATCCCTTGTCATCCTGGATATAGGTTTTCAAGTTGGCACTCCACAATTTCTGAAGCACAAGAAATTGGGAAATGTTCCTGGGAGTTTTTGTGAAGGATGCTTCCTTTATTAAGCATACCTCTCCCCCAAAATGATGTCTTTAGAAAGAATCTAGCACTCTGCAATATCACTATAATTAATAGCTAGACAGACAGACCCAGAGGAAAAAGAGACTGGATCACCCAATATGTTTTTCGAATTAGAAATGGCCCTCCCTGCCCTGCCCCTTAACTGAGAAAGCCTGGAAGCACATCTTCTGCATACCTGACCACAGAGCAAACATGTTTCATTAGAAATTTACCTCTTACTCCTTGATGTCCTGCCAGTCATATTGTATCTATTCTTTGGTGAGGACCTTTTTCAATTATATTGAAGATCTTCTTGTTTTTTATGTGGATTTCAAGTCCAGTAGTGAAATCTGTTTCGTATTTATAATCAGTTTTCAGCTCTGGAAGGAGCCCAAATTGGTAAGTCCCTGTGAGTGAAAAAGGGGGAAAAATCAATTTAATTAGGCAATCTGAGCTTATAGAAGATGAGCAAAGATAACTCAAAGGGGAAAGATCTGCAAAAATCAACATTATGTCATCTCCTCCCACCCCAGTCATGCTGACCCAGCTTTCAACCTGGAAAGTGGTCAATTAAATGTACAGAACCACAAAAGAGCCATTGGGATTGTGAAATTATGTGGCAAAATCCCTATTATTTGTCTCATGAAAAGAAAAATGAGCGATTTTAAAATAAAATACCAGAGAAAAGATGTAACAAGTTTGATGTAGTCAACATAGTCGGCCACAGTTGTGAAAGATTCGATAAGCTTCTTCTTACTTGTCCTTCACCCTGGAGGCTTCTGAAGAGGCCTGAATATCTGGCTTATAGTGAGTGATGCTACTTGAAATGAAAAGCAAGGAGATTGCAAATCGCTCTTCTGCACAGGCTTGGAATAAGCTACCGCACGGCTGATGGACAGATTCAGGTATTTAAGTGAGTGTGATTTCCAAGCAACAATTTCTAAACCTTACATTGTCGTTGACCTCCATCACATGATTGGACATGTTTACGAAGGCACACACAGTAGAATGAAATACACTTGAGAAAAATACTGAAGTCATTTTCCAACACCACAGCAGTTTTACTGCAAAATGAAGCCATGTTACCCCCATCACCAATAAGGTCCACCTTTGCACCGTTCTTCTGCTTAATGGTCTGAGTCCATTCTATCAGAGGAACTTTCTGTTTCAGGAATCCAGCTATGGATTTGGTTGGAAGAAACCAAATGAGGTAGATAATCTGATATGTGTGCTCAGTAAGGCTAAGTAAACCAAGAAAGGATTTGAAGAAATGGTACAAGACTATACTTTGTCTTCCATTTTTCCTCTCTCTTTTCTTCTTAAAGTAAAAGATACCAGGAGAGTAAAAATCATCCCCAAATAATTATTTTCCCTGTTATCTGATTGGCCAGAAAGCAAAAGCAAATCACCCAATTAGCAGACTTTTAAATCAAACACAATTAACTGTACATTGAAATATATGTTCAACAATTGCATGTTCAATTAAATAGCTAAAAGCAATTGAAAACCTCAACTGCACACTGAAGCTGCCTAGGTCTGCTCAGATTTCCTGCTTCTTCATGAAGGTCCAAGATAGTCGCTTCCTCGAAAATTAAAAGCAGAAATTTTTGTTGTCTAGTAGGCACTCCTAAAAAGCTTTACTATAAATTCAATCAAATATTTGCACTAAATCTTTTCTTAAATTGTAAGAGAGAAAAATAAAATAATACTAAAAAGGCAAAGACTATTTTTCACGGTCACTAATTAGGGCAATGGTTTTCCCTGGTCCAGCCTCACTTTCTCTCTAAATTATATCAGAATAATTTCTGGGGACTCCTATTTCATCTATTCCTTAGTTATATTCTGTGATACATTCCATACATATATGCAGTTTTACTTAGGCAGTTGAAGCTATTTCCATTTGACCCATTGGTGAGAAAACAGTGTTGATAACAGCCATTAGTTAGCACAGCTATCTGCAAGTATAGCCATTCCAATTGCTGGCAACCTAGTGGTGAAATTTTTCACATTCCACCAAACTGTATAATGACTTACATACACATCTATTAGACTATAAGATACTCCAAGGCGGAGACCATTTTATGCATCTTTAAATCATTATACCATTTGCCATAATACTGGGCATATTGGTCTTAAACGGTTCTGTCATTTCTTAATGGAAATAACAGAATGAATGAACGAAGCAGGGAATTAATATTTAAATACGGACAATGATTATTTGTGTTTTAGTCACCCTATACAGAGAACTGTCTGGAGGAGTTTTCATGGAGTGACAGAGAAGCTTGGCTGACTATTATTGGAGAACACGTTGACTGTTGGATGGAGATAGTTCACCAAGGAAGCAGATTTTGACCCTTCAAGAACTTCAATGTGATGATGAGCTTATGACAGTTCTAAAAGCCAACATACGGTCGGTGGCCAGATTGTGGTTCTGGACTGAGAGGCTTCCATTTGGAAGGCAGACAAGCATTTGAATTATGGGTCTAATGAAAGTGTCAATAGCAATCCTGTTACTGGAGGAGCTGTAAAACCCTGCTTAATGAACTAGGCAGGGACACAAAAACACAATGGTCTAAAATGTACTGTATGAGAAAATGATAATTAGCCCAGATTTCATGTACAAGATAAAATGCAGAGGGATGATATTACCACTGAGCAATATTATAGCTCTTTAGGGGACTGTTTTGTTAACAGGGTTTGGCTCAGCCTTTCTGATCCTCCTTGTATGCATGAAGATGTACTACCCAGTCGTGAGCTGTGAGTTGGGGAAGGATGTCAGACGGCAAAATTCCTATCATAGACGCTGACAAATGTTAATGACAAAAAAAGGGTCTTGGCCTCAGTAAGGGTTCGTTCTTATTTAGGAGCTTTATGTAACACAGATGAGAAGACACATGGCTTCCCCCATAAGAGGAATGGGGGTGAAAGGGAAACTCATTCTCTAACCTTGAAGTCTACTTTCCTAGACCACTGAACATCAACCAGCAAAGTAAGGCAAGATGAGGCTGGATCTGGATTGGGCAACAGCTACTTACTTACACCCTAAGAGTCAGGGAGATCCTGAGGCAGCCCCGAGTACAGAAGAGAGCAGTGAACTTGGAGTCAGGGCGCTGTGACTCCAGTCTTAGCTCTGAGTTTGAACTTTCTCATCTCTTAAAAAGGTCAATTAGGGAAAGAAGCAAGATGGCGGAGTAGAAGGACGCTTGTAGCTCACCCTCTCCCACAAACACACCAAGACTCACATCTGCGGACCTACTCAGCCAGCCAGAGCACCTGCCGAACTCCGACAGAACATCACCCTCTTTAAAAGACAAAGACGCCAAAAACCTGGTAGGAGAAAAGGAAGAAAGAAAGAAGAAAAAGCAAAACAATGTGAGACTGATCCCGCAAGGAGGGAGCGGCAAAGGAGGACTGGTGCTCGTTTGCTGGGTCTCCCCTCTCCAACGGAGGGGCCAGCGGGATGGAGGGGGAGCCTCCAAGGCTCAGATCTGCCGACAGAACCGAGTTAAACAGGCACAAAGGGTCCCCATGACACCCAGCCCAAGACGCGAGCCGGCAGCTGGGGCCGGGACAGGCCACCTGAGCCAGGCGGAGTACTGGGGTGGCTGCACTGAGGCAGCCCCGGGGGACTGCAGGGGGCTGTGCACCGTGGCTGGGAGGGGATATGGAGCAGAACCACCTCAGTCCCCCATAAATTGGGAAAAAAGCAAACCAACACAGCTGGTATGCCCTGGGGGGAGGGGTGCCGTAGCCTTTGTCTCCTCAGAACCGTGGCGCCATTACTGGCGCATCTCGCGAGAAGAGAGGTGGGGCTCAGCCACAGCCACCATCTCCTCCTGTGCGCAGCGCCCGGGTGGGGACGGGCCGAGCCCTGAATCCGCACCAGGGGCTCCACAACCTCCTAGGCAGGACTGAGACTTGTTTACAGCCTGAGGCAGATAGGATCTTTCTGCCCTGGTCCCTCAGAGAACTCACACCGCCAAGACAATCAAGGAGCTGAGATTTGGCACGGAGCAGGGGTGAGGCCGTTCCGCGGTCTTCCCCGAGCCCACCTTCGGAGCGCTGACCAGAGGCGGAGCAGGCAGCTGCACAGAGCAGCAGAGTGACCAGCACCAGGAGATGGCGGGGAGCCCCTCGCCTTCCTGGCAGGAACGCAGCACCTGACCACGGTGCTGGGAGGGAGTACGACCCGCCCACCTGCTTCCCCCTGAGTGCAGCATCTGACTGCAGCATTGGGAGGGGGAGTGACCTGCCCGCCCACCGGGTAAGATCTCAGCTCCTGACCCAGTGTTAGGAGGGGGCGCGATCTGCTAGCCAACAGCCACCGGGAGCAGCACAGATGAGGGCGCCAACAGAGGGCCTCTGGAAACAGCAAGCTGAGTTTGAGAAACAGGGCAAAGACATAAAGACCTCCTGATAAAATCATTAAGAGCACACCATCTCCAGGAGAACTAGATAACTGATACTCCTTAATCCACAGTGCCAGAGAGATATGAGCAATATGAAGAAGCAGAGGAACCACTCCCAATTAAAAGATCAAGAGAAATCCCCTGAAAGCACAATCAAGGAAATAGACATCGATGGCCTACTAGATCAAGATTTCAAAAAAGGACTGATCAAAGTACTGAAGGAACTAAAAGAAATAGTGTTTAGAGATATAAAATATGTCAAAAATGAAATAGAAGCTATAAAGAAGAACCAAGTAGAATTAGTAAACTCGTTGGCTGAGATGAGAGTTGACCTAAAGGCTGTACAAAGCTGGCTAGATAATGCAGAGGAACGAGTAAGTGACCTAGAAGACAGGACAACAGAAAGCACCCAATCAGAACAGCTGAGAGAAAAACAAATTTAAAAACAATGAAAACAATATAAGGGACCTATGGGATAATATAAAGCGTGCCAATCTATGCATAATAGGGGTTCCAGAGGGGGAAGAAAGAACAAAGGAGATTGAACAGGTATTTGAAGAAATCATGACTGAAAACTTCCCAAACCTAAAGGAATCAGATATCCAAGTACAGGAGGCTCAGAGGGTCCCAAACAGAAAGAACCCAAACAGACCCACACCAAGACACATCATCATCAAGATGGCCAGAGTCAAGGATAAAGAAATGATCCTAAAGGCAGCAAGAGAAAAACAAAGAGTGAGTTACAAGGGAACCCCCATAAGGCTCTCAGCTGATTTCTCTACACAAACACTACATGCCAGGAGGGAGTGGCAAGATACATTCAAAGTCCTGAATGAAAAAAAAAGATGCAGCCTAGGATACTCTATCTAGCAAGGCTATCCTTTAGAATAGACGGAGAGATAAAGAACTTCACAGACAAGCAAAAACTAAAAGAGTTTAGCAACACTAAACCCATGCTAAAAGAAATATTGACAGGTCTACTCTAAATAGAAAAGAAGCAGGAGGCTACAAAAATGAGAAACTCTAACTGGAAAGGAGATAACGGCCATGAATTACAGAAAGAATAAACACAAAATTGTAAAAGAAGACATCTAAATCATTAAGAGAGGGAGAGGGAAGTAAAGGAAAGCCACTGTGGAAAACAGTATGGAGAGTCCTCAAAAGACTAGGAATAGACTTACCATATGACCCAGGAATTCTGCTCCTGGGCATATATCCAGAAGGAACCCTACTTCAAAATGACACCTGCACCCCAATGTTCACAGCAGCACTATTTCAATAGCCAAGACATGGAAGCAGCCTAGATGTCCATCAACAGATGACTGAATAAAGAAGGTGTGGTATATTTGTATGATGGAATACTATTCAGCCACAAAAACCGACAACATAATGCCATTTGCAGCAACATGGATGTTCCTGGAGAATGTCATTCTAAGTGAAGTAAACCAGAAAGAGAAAGAAAAATACCATTTGAGATCGCTTATATGAGGAATCTAAAAACAAACAAACAAACAAACAAACAAAACATAAATACAAAACAGAAACAGACTCATAGACATAGAATACAAACTTGTGGTTGCCAAGGGGGCAGGGGGTGGGAAGGGACAGACTGGGATTTGAAAATGTAGAATAGATAAACAAGATTATACTGTATAGCACAGGGGAAAATATACAAGATCTTGTGGTAGCTCATAGCGAAAAAAAAATGTGACAATGGATATATACATCTTCATGTATGACTGAAAAATTGTGCTGTACACTAGAATTTGATACAACATTGTAAAATAACTATTACTCAATAAAAAATGTAAAAAATAAATAAAATAAATAAAAGGTGAATTAGAGTTCAAAAACCTTCAGGGGCTTATGCAAATCATTCGAGGATTCTGTTAAAAATACCGATTCTGATTCAGTGGTCAGGAGTGGGCGTGAATCTCGTATTCTTCACGAGCTCCCACATTATGCCGTCACTGCTGGCCCGTGGACCACACTTTAAGGAACAGGTGACTACACAGTTTCTCTAAACTTGAAAGTTCTTTGAAACTACCAAGTTCAGTAATAATCTGTTGGTGACTTGTTACACAAGTGGGAAGAGATAAACAATTATTGAGTTTTTTTGTATCATTGATGTTGTCATTTTGTCTTTTCTTTTAAGTCTAAATAAGCTGCTTTATCCTAGTTAGAAAACTGTATGAATACTCTGTCCTTTAAAAAGATAGGTTATCAGGAACCTTTGGCAGTGAACTGTTAATACTGTTTGGCTCACTAAACACGGCTTTTGAATCAATTGTTTTATGACCAAATGGATTGTATGTGGAAAAATAAAATGCAGAATACTGGAAATTATGAGTTAAAATGGTGGATCCATACTTAATAAAAATTAAGGCAAAGGAGAGCAAATGATATAAAGTAAGACATGGTGACTGTATAAAAATAAGTAGGATGAACCACAGGAGGAAATGAGAGGTGTGGCTTGTACCTTGCACAGAGTATCCTAGGTGTTTTGCTTGTTGAAAGTGACCTAGAAAGCTATAATCCACTGGGTTCTCTCCATTGATACTTTCTTCCCTCTGCCTAAGCCTAAGTTTTAAGATGGCATATGTATATGAGAAAGGGAGGGAGGAGGACTGTATGAATTCACGGCTTAAAAAAAGTATTTCAGAAGTCTGCAGATAGGGGTTTTGTATTTAAAAGACATTTTTAAAATAGTGTCAAGCACAATACCTGGCACATAATAGGAGCTCAGTTAATGTCTGTAAAAAGGAATGAGCTGAAAGAAATGAGCATTGCAAGACTGAAATTAAGTGAAAGTTTACAGGATCCTCAATAGTTTAAGGAGTCATAAGTTTGGAGGGGATAGTTCCAGAAATGCCTCCTTGGTTATTTAAAAAAAAAAAGAGTTTCTTCTCTTCTTCCTCTTCTCAAAGAGAAAGCTTTGGCTAGAAAAGAGTCAATGAATTGATCTTTGAATATGAATTTAACGAGCTCATATTATATGCTTTATGCTTCATATAAGCTGTTGTCTCTTTCCCTTTTCAACAACCCTATGAAGGAATTATTATTATCATCCCCAGGTGCCCCAGATGCCACACCTAGAAACAGCAGAACTAGGGGTTTCATCCAACTGTCCAACTTAGAAGTCTGCACTCTTCACATAACTTGTAATATGGTTGGGGTGAGGAGGAAGAGGAACAAGATATTTTTAAAAACAAGGGGAAAATAATTATTTTCTATAGTGCTAAATTGTGGAGTCTCCAAGTTGAAAGAAATCAAGAGAAGGAGCTCAGTCTGGACCTGGGTCAAGGGTAGTTTCATGGAGAAGGGCTGGACGTGGGCCCAAAGTCCATTCATTCACAAAATATTTGCATGGCCCATGGAGAAAGAAACTTGGACAGTCAACAGACAGATGAGGTGAGAAGAGGAAGGATCTTGAAGAATGGTGAAAATGATTAGTGTTTGTTTTTGAGAATAAAAGGCTCAGAAAGACTTTGTAATGCAGACCAGGAGGAAGCATCATAGGGGAGACTGTTTTTCATCTTCAGCATGTATCGGGCACCCAAAATCCATACTGCCAACGGGGTAGGGTACAGGGAGCGTGTGTTGCTAAGATAACCTAAAGGCAAATTGTGTAAGCTAAAACCTCCAGGAAGACAAAAGCCTATTTGTAAATTACTCCACTTAATTTTCCAGGTCATGATTGCCTCTCTCTGCAAAGCGTTTTATGACATTCTCAATTAAGAGTTTGCTATAAAAATGAATGAATGAAGTATTTCAAAACTGCTATGAGATATTAAAGATGAGTCACTTTTAAAAAGTGGTTTTGTTTCTTGTGTTCTGGATAATGCATTTGAGAATGCAGTTTCCAGCCTCACCCATCACCCCATTGTGAAATCAAATTGAATGACTCTCTGCTCTTAGAATGATCCCTCATTCAAATGCATTCAATAAATAAAGCCCAAACACAATGAGGCACTTTTCACAGAGCATCCCCAAGAGCTAGGGCCTGGTCTCTCTCACCACACATCAAGCTGAGACTGAAGTAACTAAAGCATTCACCCACACTGACTGCATAATACATAATGACTTATTGTTCACTAAGCTCCTGCATGTACACTATCTCATTTGATTCTCAAAATGACCCTATATTAAGGATGCTGTTGGTTTATTAGCCCCATTTAACAGATATAGAATTTACAGCTCAGAGTGGCCAGTGATTTGCCCAAAGTCACACAGCAATGTAAAAGGCACTTTAAATCCTCTCAGCCCTGTCCTTCCCTCCTGCCCAGAACAGGCAACATACTTCTCAGTACAAAACCATATAATTAGTGGAACCATTACCAAGACTGGGCCATATATTTAATTCATTCAGATGTGTCTCTAGTGATTTTGTAAATACTGAGGAATTCATTTTCCACCTTCTGCAATTCTGTGAACTCTACCCTGGACAAAAGTTCACCCAAACACGATCCTTGCTCAGAGTTATGGAAATGTATGCAGTCTAAAAGAAGATGGGCCAAATGCAGGGTGAAAATATCAGTGTAACTCCCAGTGCCATTTACTCTTGCTGCCTCAAATCCTTCTTGAAATTAGGCATGTTATAAACCATTAAAAAAAATTTAAAAATACAAACTCTAGCCCTAAATTCAATTTTCATATATCAGAGGGGGTCAGGAGTCCAGTAGATCGGAGAGCAAGTAAGACTAGACTGAAATAGGTAAATAGATATGGTAGGCAAGCCAGATTCAGGCAGAGAGAAGATTTTTTAAAAAGAATTTTCAACTTACATCCATATAACATACTGAAAATTATCTGAAAAGCAATAAAAAAATACAATTTCCTCAAAATCAACATCTTTACAACCTCAAGTTCTACTCAGCTGGAATTTGCCTTGGGGAGTGTTACAGAACCAGGTTCATTTTTCCCAATGCTCAGCAAGCCAAAATGCTGAGACACTGAGGTTTTTACAGCAAAGAAAGGGTTTATTTTCAAGGCAGCTAAGCAAGGAGAGAGGGGAATGAGTCTCAGACTCCCCAAAGTCAAGGGGCTCAGGGTATTTATGGGAGAAAGAATAAAGCAGCAGGGCAGTCTGAGGCATGGGGAGCGTGGGGAAAGGTGACTGGGAAAAGGTACCATAATCTGTAATGCTTATTCTGCACAGACGTAACTAAACCTGGGGGTGGCATTTTTGAAAGATCACAGAATGGACACTTACTCGCACATGCCCAGTTAGAGGGTTGGCGGTCCTCTCCAGTCTTAACCAGCTTAGCTAGAACTAGATATAGCTGTCTCCAAGTTCCTAGAGAACAACTTGGGCAAACATCTTATTGTTTAGGCTACGTGCTGCTTAGAGGACATACAAGTCTTAAAAGAACTTTTAAGTTCTTAGTGATTAGTGAAGGCAGGTAAAATGGATTTGACTTGTTACCCACAGTTTCAGGAGTAATTAGGAGACAGGTGATTAACTCCTCTCAAAAGTCCGTCTGGGTCAGAGCTGTGCAGAGGATCACCTAGCAGCCTTGTCCTCATGGAGGGAAGGGGTTAACAGAATTAGGGATGGCTTCATTTTCTGACGTTGCCTTGCAAACACCACTTCAAAAACAGTCAGGGCCAGCCCTCTTTTTCTTCATCCAGCCAGCTGCTTCCGTCTTCATTTTGGCTGTGGAATCATCTACACGGCGGGACTGCGCCCAGCAGCTACAGAGAGATCACATCGATGAGGCTCCCATATCCACATTGACCGTTGAGGGAACTTAGTGGCTAAGGGCCCTTTTCCTCAAAATGTCTAATTCCAATCTCTCCTAAATTATGATAGATCTATTCATCTGTGTATAACTGTGAATAGCTACAGAATTTCAGAAAATCCAAAGTTACTTTACTGTAGACTCTTCCATTTGTGAGCCATGGAACTGAGAGAGCCACAACTATATCTGTCCATATTTGAGGCACTGCATCCTTGCCTGTACTTCTAGTAACTAACACATATAATTAAATCATTCAAAGACATCAAAGGGTCTTTATTCTTCCCCCCTAAAACTAAGAGACAGAAGTCATGATTCCAAGGTTTATTCTTCAAAAGGTAAGGTGACTTGGAACCAAGGTTAAATTACCTGACACTTTTAGGTATCAAGAAAGATCGTTCTACCAATATTCCTCTATACATTGAGACCTGATTCAAAAACCAAAACCAAAAATAATACTGCTCTTGACTCTGGCTTTGCAACTCCTCTGCATTAAAAGCTAGGTTGAGGTCTTTAAACCATTTTCAGTGTTATGACCAGTGGCTCCAAGAGTGAAGTTTTGTTTAGATCACACAAGACTTTTGTTGTTGATTGAAACCTGGCTTGATGCCTCTATACATCTAAATAATTAGAAAAAATACATTTAAATGAGAAGCAGATGCTGTTTCCAGATTTCTATTTTCACTGTACAGAATAAATAGAAGCTTTCATCTCTGCATTTACTCTTTGGATATGGTGCATATCACATGAATCATTGTTTAAAACATAGGGTGTTCTTTTCACAAAGGTAAAGGAAATAGGGGTCTTCTGGAGTACTCATTCCTTCAAATCACTTTCTGCTCCAAGAAAACTCAATAGGGTTATTCATCCTCCATCACTCCTTCCTCTCCTTTCACATTGGTACTAAGCGCGTGGATCCAAACAGAGTACAGAAGGCTGGTGCTGAAAGTGCGGACGGCAGGCCCTGCTGGTGATGGGGGGCTTGTAACTGGCAGCAGATGACAAACACACGGCAAACGCTCAATGTTCATCTTATCAGATGCAAAACCAATTAGGCAGAAACTATATTCCAGCCAAGAAAATAAAGGACAGGACATCACAGGGCACCTTTGGAAATGGAGAGGAGTTTTCTGGAGCTTCTTTCTCTGTTGCTATGTCAACACTCTCGCACGTAGAGGACATTTTCAGTTTCTCTTACCAGCTGGGAAGTTACACACTTGGTTCCTGAGCCAGTTTTAAGTGCCTGAGGTGTTTGGATGGAGGAGCTATGTAAACACAGGGCAAAGGACTACACAACTTCAAAGCAAAGCTCGTGTACACCCACAGGTCCCAAAGTTCAGTCTTCTGAGCTGATAGCTGTGGTGAGACCGGCCAAATCAGCTACCAAACCCGAAGAGAACTGATGGGCCATGAATCTATAATGTAATTTACTGAAACCACTTGTTTACTTGTTCTCTGTCACCACCCCCCGATGCCCACCATTTATTCTTTTTTCTTCTTTTTGTTTTTATTAAAGTACAGTTGACTTACAATGTTATATTAGTTTCTGGTGTACAACACAGTAATTTGGTATTTGCATAGACTGTACTCCATATAACCCACCATTCATTCTTTGTCTGTGTTGCTCACCATCCACACCCCTCCAGGTCCAGCACAGTGTCTGGCACAGATCAGTCATCAATCAGTCAATATTTGTGGACTGACACAATGAGTGGATATACTTCAAATGTTTATTCACTGCCCTGAAATAAATACCAGAGTTTATGAGCTATATGAAGACACAAAATAAAATAGTATTTGCCACTTAAGAATCACTTGTCACATATCAAACACTGCGCTAAAGAATATTTTTACTTCTATTACTTTAATTTTAACACTCAAGATAACAGAAAGTATGATTCTCTCCATTTTATATATAAGAAACCAGATGCTCAGGGAGGCAAACTGACTTGCCTCATAAGTGGTCAGTAAGTGGTAACATTTCTAGTCTATCTTACTTCATGGCCCTTACATATTCTGTAACCACTTCATTGTGCTGCCCACTAAGTTTCAGGGGTCTTGAGAGCTTGTTCTAATATAATGGGCTACAAAATTTGAATGTAGAAAGAAAAAGCAAAAACTCCACCAATTAATTAGCCCTTGGAATATCAGAATCAAGCTGTTCCTACATACGCAGTGAATCAACTCTTCTTAGAATGAACCAATGATCCAAACGAGCAATGTTGTCTTTCAACACAAAGAAAGGTTTGAAAGGTTCAGCCGTATGAATTATGTTGCTGTGAAATAAACCAAGGTGAAAAATTCATCCTGAACTTTTGATCTGAACAGACATTGAAGCAATTTCATCCCATATGTGTACACAGAGATCCAAAAGAAAATCATGCAATGTTAGAAACAGAGACTCTATGTATTACTACTTGGTGGCTGTTGCTGATACCGATGTGAGTGATAATAATTACTACTTGCTATCATTATTTCTAGTTCAGATTTATTGAAAGCTTGCTTTACATCAAGTTTTGTGATACATACTTGACAGATATTTTCTCATTTAATCTTCAAACACTCCCTGAGGTAAACGTAATTAGAACCCCATCTTCCACATGAAAAATGTGAAGTTACACAAGGTAGATGGCATGTCTACGGCCAAACAGTTGACAATGGTGGAACCAGGCACAAAACCAGGTCTGCCTGGGCCCAAGCTCTAATCTTATCCAATACTACATTGTGGTCCGCTGATTGCTACACAATCATTATGCCTGTGTCCCTATAATTTTAATTTTGTAAAAGCTTTACATGTATCATACCTTGGTTCTACTGCCTACAGGAGCTTGGGGACAGTGAGTATACACTCTAGGGTCATCATTTTGCTGATGGCAAGATGAGCAAGTATAAAATTTAAAGGTATGCCCCCCATCCCAAATTTCATGGGTTCCCTTCTCTCAAATTAGGAATACTGAGGTTTTTCTCCTTTTTAAAAAAGCAAATTACAAGGATGAGGAGCTTGCTATGAAAATACATGGTAGCATTTGCTAATGACGGGCTCATTCTAAACTAACTCAGCACGTTGTCCATGCTCTCCAGTCAATAGCTGATACTGGACATGTCTTTGGAGAAATTCTGGCATGCTTTCTAGAGTTCTCTCTTTAAATCGACTCTAAATAAAATAGAATATTTTTCTGGCAGCATTTTGAACCCTCAGCTACTGGTTCTGGATGAAACCTGAAAATAAAAGGGATTTCCATTCATGGAAAATGAGATGGAGGATAAAGCTAAGTGACCTTTTGAGAACACTTTAAAATTATATTCTGTTTATTGAGTTCATGTCTTGGTCCAAAGTTCAGAATGATATTCATTTTGTATGAATACGGTTTTTTCTCAAATCATTGCAAAGAAAAATTTTAGTAGATGGAAACACTGTGCAAAAGGAAAAGATTCATTTGGATGTCTAGGGACCACACATGCATTTAGGAACTAGGGGATACACTCCTTTCTTTGCATAGCTGTAAGAACTGGGGACATCATTTAAATTATCTGCACCTCAGTTTCCTTATCATAAAATGTAGGGCTAGATCTAGCTTGTCTCAAAATTACTATGGAATAAAAATATATTTAAAAAAAATTACTATGGAATTAGAAATCTATGATTCTTTCAGTCTACCTTAGATTGAGCACCTACCTGTGCATTTATACTGCAAAGGATCACGTGAGATCCGCAGAGAGCCTTTCTATCAATTTCTAGGAAATAATTTGACAATGTGACCAAATTATAAATAGCTCTAGTTGTCTAACACATACAAGAAAGTAACAAGATTTTTCAACTAGGTATAGCAATGATGATTATCTCAGCCTTTTTAGGTTTTTCTCATTGTCCTGAAACATGGGTATCAAGGAAATAGGAAGTAGAAATTCTGCGTATTTACTTCTGATGCTGATAACATCTATATTTGACATTCCAGAATAACAGCATCTCCAGCAGCAACTAAGATATGCATGTTTCAGAACTGAGAAAGTTTTAAAATCCCCTTTTAAGCAATGCGGCCACAGAAGACTCTTAATAATTGATTATAATTGATTTTAACCTTGTCCTAACCTGGGCAAAATGGCAAAGCCAATCATCTTTGTCCAGATGGGGTATGAGAAAAGAGCCCCGAGTCCACGTCTTTAAAAGCTCCAGACATGAGCAGAAGATAAAATATTTAGTCTGCCAAAGCCTTGACCTCCCAATTCCAGCCAGTTTTGAACTTGAATTGATTTCCGACAAGGCATCTGGGAGATGATTACAACAAAATGCACTAAAGCTGGGCAGCCTTTATTTTAACATCCCAGCAGCTTAACCTGTTAATAACAGCAATTGTTTTAGATACAATACCAATTTCTGTAACCAACGCAAGAAATGGATAACACAGCACAGTCTCCCAGGCAGTACAATAACAGGAAAAAAAAGGGGGGGGGGAGAAAAAAAAAAAGTACAGCCAGTCACAGAGGAGATGCTGGCAGTATTTTCTAAGAAACCTCAGTTTTCAGGGACCCAGCCACCACCAGGGACCAAATTCTACAGTCTGAAAAAAAAAATCTTTGCTAAAGAAGGTTGTGTGTTGAGAGAGAAATCATTGTAAGCCTGCAATCTGGAATCACATCTGTGTTCTGCCGATGAAAGCTGAGCTATCCTGGGCAAGTCACTTCACATCTCTACGCCTAATTTGCTTTGTTTGAAACAGCGCTGCCCAATACAAACATAATGTGGGCCACAAATGTGAACCCATACATAATTTTAAATTTTCTAGTAGCCACATTAAAACATAGGTTTAAAAAGGCAAGTTGATTTTGTGATCTTACTTATCTAAAATAGAACCAGTTCAACATGTAATCAATACAAAATTGTTAATGCACAATTTTACATTTATTTTTGTACTAGGTCTTCAAAATCCAGTGTATATTTTATACCTCTGGCACATTTCAATTCAGATTAGCCATATTCCAAGTGCTCAATAGCCACTTGTGGCTAGTGGCTATATATTGGACAGCACAAGTTTGAAACATGAGCAGGTAGGACTAAATGTCTCTAGGGTTTTCTCTATAACATGTCATGATGATTCTAAACATTCCTTCTGCTGCTCTTCATTTTAAATCAACTACAGGTTGAGAATGCAGACGTGGCTGGTTGGTGGGAGAGATCAGGATATGAGAGTGACAGCAACTGTGGCTACAAGTTTGAGATGAGCCATCAGCAAGGTCTGCACTGATGTGTGGACAAGGTCTTCAACCCCTTCCCTGAGCAGCTGTGTTACACCAGTGGTCATAAGTGGTGTAAGGTGGATGGGCAGAGGGGGTAGGGATACACATTTTCATGACATAGCCCAGGATATTCTATTAAATGAAATGATAAACAGCATCCCCATCATTATTAAGCACTATTTGTGTACCATTTTGCATTGCATATACAAAAATTATTTAATCATCTCAACCACTCTTTGAGGTAGGAATTATTAACTTTAGTAGGTGGGGGACTGAGCCTTAAAGAGACAAATTATTCTGCCCAATGTCAGACTCCTAGAAAGTGTGTGTGTGGATTTAAACCCAGTTTTTCTGACTCCAAGACTAGTCTCTTGACTACCATGATATACTGCTTTACAAACAAATAACAGCTTTTGGTCTTCTACCTCACTCTAGGAAGGTTTCCCAAATTGTAGAGATAATGAAGAAGAGGCATAGAAAGGTTAAAGATGTTCTTTTCACTTTCTAATAACTGAGAAGGTCAGAAACAGTGCAGCAGGTAACAGTTCTAATAAACATAAACTCCTCTTCTCTCTCAGTCAAGCATACCTGCAAGAAAGGAAGAAAGAAGGAAGAAAGGGAAGGAAGGAACGATGGAAAGAGGGAAGGAAGGAAGGAAAAAAGGGAGAAAAGACGGAAGGAAGGCAGGGAGGGAGGGAGGGAGGAGAGACTCAGTAAGTACTGTGACATTTCAATAGAGCCTCAAGGCTCTGGCTGAAGAATCCTGGCAACACGTTCCCTCCCTTACACATGTGCTGCTTATCCATGATTCACACTCAGACCACAATACACAAATTACACCTTTTGGCCAATACATACATCAGTCCTGGTAAAATGTGGAGGAAGCCTCCTTCACACAGTGAACAAGCCTATGCTCAGAGACTCATGCTCCAACATAGACTTCTGCCATCTCTTTGTCACTAGGCTGTCAATATTAAGAAGAAAAAATATTAAATACCTACATTTTATATATTTTCAAAAATTTTATGCAACATCATATTAGTCATCTGATAATTCTTTCTGCACTGGGGAAGTGGTCAGGCATGAGAAGAAATACGGCCATCTAGAGGTATTTCTGTTACATTATGTGTAATTTTTCTTTTCTGAGGTAGGAAGGAAATTAGATAGGTCGAATTGATAATTTGGGACTAAACAGTTTCTTTTGAAAACCTCATGTGAGCTACACAGTTAACTTGATTTAAAACTAACTTTCCTATAGAGACATTTGGGGAAGGCCCAGTGACCAAACTGCAGACAGCTCCCTGCAGCTGGGCCTTGACAAGTTTATCCCTTGTGAACTAATCTAGAATCCCAAAATCTAACCACCTTGGTTTACTGTCTTGACTTCATGAGTCACTAATACTATGGCTGCAGAGAAAACTTTCTTCAACTTAGCCAATCACATGTTAGTATTTTATGTACAAAGGACGATAAGTTTATATATGTTACATGCTCACTCTGTACCAAGCCCTCTTTGAGTACTTTATATGGATTATTTAGTCCTCTTCATACAGGTGCTCTTACTATACCCATTTTACAGATGAGGAACTGAGGCACATAATGCTTAGAACAGTAATAAATAATACGATTCCCATTTTTTTCTTATCCAGATCTTCCAGTACATTTCTCTTAGTCTTCTTAGCAAGTTCCATCCAGCCATCACTTCAGCTTTATCTAGGTTTCAGTCTATCCATCATTCTTGATCCTAATCACAAAGTTCTGTGTTTATTGGCAGTAAAGGAGGATTCATGTTTCATGTACTCTATCAGTTATTTAATTATGCATAAAAAACCACCTTATAAAGTTTTGGATTAAAATTAAATGCAATTTTATGTTTGTTCTACCACAATTTTAGAAAAAATTTTAAATTAAGCCAAATTTTTTTTAAAAAGTAAAAACAATTTTATTTCCTTATGATTCTGTGGATCAACAATTCAGACTAAACTCACCTAGACAGTTTTTCTGCTGGTCTTACCAGGGATCAGTCATGTAGCTCACAAGGGCTGGGTGATCTAAGGTGGCCTCAGTCACTTGTCTGGAGGTCGGTGCTGTCTGTCAGTTGGACCACCTGTCTCCAGCAAGTCAGCCACTGCTTCTTATCATGGCAACTGCATTCCAAGTTCCAATCTGAAAGCACTTTTAAAACCTCTGCTTGCATCTCATTTACTGATGTCCTCTTGGCCAAAGCAAGTCTCTTGGTCAAGTCCAGGATCAAAGCTGGAGAAAACTACACAAGCAATGTAGGGGTCCAAAACAATCTAACGTGTAATAAACACCTTACGTACTCTTCTTCTCTTTCAAAATGGTCAAAACAACTTAAGCCCAAGCAGAAGACTGAATAAGAGAAGGAAATCCAAATGTCCTACTAAGCCAAGAATATATCAAATTCTAAATTTGGCATTAAGTTTGAGCCTCAGATGTAAATGAATACCAAGTCCCTTATCTCCACTGAAATATATTTCTTTTCACAACATGGTTTGGAAAGATGGCCACCAGTTTTGTATTTAAATGAAAAACAATATTTCATTTGAGGACAAAACAACATTGCATATTTTTTACAAGACTCCACTGGATGATGACAATAGCTAATGCTGTATTTTTGCCATGGGAACTTTTGTTTTACTGAACCACTAAAATTACAATCAGATGTGCTCATCTTCTGTTGAAGTAATGAACAATGGTATGTCTGAGAGAGAAATTCAAAGTGCATCATTTATCTTATCCTATTTTCAATTAGGCCGAATAAAGTATAAACTTGGTTCCAAACTACATCACAGAAACAGGGTGAGTAAATTTATTATACCACTGGAGTGCTAATCTTAGCAGATGGTAGAAAAAATATTTTTAGCATGAAATATGCTAAAGCAATAAATCTGAACAAGGTGGATCTTATCAACTAATATCTCCCCAGTGTGAGGTAAAACTCTTACATGACAACTCAGCATTCTTATGAACTCTGGTGTATGTGGTTAGATATGGCCCTCAGTGAGAGAGGAGAAAAACAACAAAAATGAGGCTCAAATAGGAAAACAAACCATATGCCCAGGGCACTGCATTGAATTAAAAAAAAATAGAATGAGGGCTGTACTATGTTTTCAATGCTCTTGAATTTCATCTCTAAAGTCATGCCTACTCCAGTCTTGCCAGTTCTCCATTTGGGAATTTTCCAAATTGGAAAATTCACAAGAAGACTCTATTAGGTCAGTCTTAGAGTAGAGGTGAGGACATTGCTGCAGTCACACACTGCTACAGATCACCATTAGCCAAGGAAAACATCCAGTGAGAGAGCCCAGGGAGGGGACTCTTATACACAGGGCTCTGACTCATGACATCTGAATGAGAGCTCCCAGTCCCATGGACACATTTGGTCCCTGATTCATCAGAGTCCAGCTGCTAAGCCCAAGCAGATGGAATAAGCTGCTCCTTCAGAGTTGAGACAAGGTGATACTAAAGAGTTTTACTTTCAGAGGAGTATTATAAAATGGAAGACTAAAAAATAATAGAATTAAAGCTGTCATATGTTTGCAAAGTCTATCTGAGAGGTAGTTGAACTAGTTATTTTTCAAGGTGATCACAAACTGTGTTTTATAGCTACCTTATATCTGATTAATGTTCATGTCCCAAGGAAGTGATGTGTTAGAGTAGATTAGATTATGAGAGTGGAGTAGTGCTGGCTCTGGGGTCAAAAAACCCGGGATTCATGCCTAAAACTGTCACTAATCTCCCATGTGACTTTTAACTCACGACATGATTTTTCTGGGTTTTAAATTATCTATGAAACAAAGGACTTGAACTCTAGTGTCACTACATAAAGAATGAGTGTGAAGAAGAAGGAATGAGTCAGAATCACTAGGAAAAGTTGCATCTTAGGTGAGCGACATCAAACAGAACCCAGTGACTCAGGAATCCAGCCGTTCTTCTTAATCCTGGCACTATGTCAAATAATTTGAATTATGCTTCATTCATCCACTTGAATTGCAAACAAAGCTAAAAACCATTAAGATGTTGAAGAAATTTAGTCTGGACAGATTATGAGATACCATCTTAAGTTTATTATACTCTCCATGGTCTATACTTTTCACGGTAATAGAGGTAGATGTTAGAAATTAGTTAAGGGTTGAGAGAGTTCAAAAGAGACACTAACTCTGGTTGGTTGAAGTGTGTGAGCGGCAGGAGGAGTGGGTACAGAGCTATGTAGGCCACATCTGACTTTTCCTCAGTGCTCTCCCCTTCTAGATTCCCTCTCTTGAATCTCTACGACTTCAGGGTTAGAGCAACATTTATAGACACAATCAAAGCATTGCAGGAATGTGTGATTAGGGTGGGAATAAAACATGTGTGCTGCTGTCCATGGTTCTGGCCATCCTACTGCTGTTTTGGCTGTTTCTCCCGACTAGGGGATACCACTGATGAACTTTATCCAGTTTATCTAACATGGTACAAGGGTTTCTGAATTAGTGGTGAAAGAGACTGGATCAAAAGGTGTGGATGAAGGCTGAGGAAGAGACATAGGCACTGAGATATTACAAGGAAGAAAGAAAGAAAAAAATATGTTGGTATTATTTTCAAATAATTACAGGTAACCTAAATAAAACCACAAATTACCACGGCCAAAATGTGGAACTACTGAAAGAAAATACAACATTTGTGCCTAAAGCTACATAATCATGGAAAATCATGATATAAACAAACACATTTAGGGGAGGAGTGCAGAACATCAATCTGGTACAATAAAACTCATTGGTTGAATTATATTAAAGAGCTTACAGCTTTCTTTAGCTTAGTATCTTCCCTCTTGATGATATTCACAATTTTATACTGTCACAGAACAAATAGAATGGTTACTTATTTTGTATTTCAGGTAGCCAGTTACATGTATGTTTGGCAGTTCTACAATGTTTTCCTAAGTATCCTCTGAAGAAATAAGCAGTGGTACTTCCCTACACCCCCTCAGCTATGTTTATGTGTCTCTAAGGGAAACAGTTTGTGAAAGAGAATGCCAGCTGCATCCCAATATCTGTTCTCCCATTTTTCCATAGTGGTAGAATATTCAGCCAAGACTCCACAGAATTAAGATTACATTTCACAGTGTCTCAGCAGTAACAGGTGGCCGACTGATTAAGTTCAGTAATTGGAATGTAGTGGAAATATCCCTCTGCCATCTTAAAGAATCATGTTGAGAGAGAAAGAGACAGAGAGAGACAGACAGACAGAGAGAGTATCTCTCCTTTGTTCTATTCTTCATCCCCATCTTGCTGCCTGCATTGCCAATGCCACAGGAGAGCACGAAGTTGAGTACTCTAGTCTAGGGGTGATGAAGTGGGGAGCTGGAAGGACCAGGGAAGAAAAGAACTGTTGGAAAGCCCTAGATATCTTCTAGATTTCTCTAGAATCTCGTGTCAAAGAGAAATAAGCATGTATTTTCCCCCTGAAGCCACTACCATGTTTTTCTGTTACTAGCAGCTGAACGTAATCCTAATTAATACACCATTCATCAACATTTGATGAATGCACAGCAAATACTGGCTCATGTACACCCAATCAAAAAAGGAATCTAAAGAAAAATAAACCAACAAGCAAAAGAGTTCCATGAGTTCTTTTCATATGTACATGAAGCAGGAATCCCCAAATATCTCCAAGCATTGAAACTAGAGTTGCTTTTCATCAAAAAAAATTAATTAAATAGCTTTTCCAAAATAATTTATTTACAACATAGTATTTACTAAGAAACAATTTTCTTCTTCCAGTCTCCTCACTCTCACTCCGTACCCAGGAGAAATACTGTGAGCTTCAAAACAAACCTTTTAAGTGAATGACAATGAGAAGCTTGAAGCCTCTATCCACTAAAAATGAGTTAGCCATCCTAGATTTCTAGGCTCCCCAAAGAGATCAGGACACTCTTTTCCTGGTAATATAGGTGTGTACTTTAAACTGATTTTTGCACAAAACTTAGTGTTTTCATGCAGCATCAGGAGTGGCCAGAATCCCATTAACTCTGGCTCTTATGGAAATTGCTGTGACCCTTATTTTCTACATTTGGACCAACCATCAATTGTCTTTCAATGCGAAAGATGGTGGTGAGCTCTTTGTATGCAGGCAGGCTGCATTCAAAATGGACAACCAGTTGAGAATACTTTGCAAAAAGGACCAGAATTCCCCTCCTGGGGCCCCTCCTTTCCCTGTTCTTATTGCATAGAAAACACCAGGAAAGTTTAAAATTAATGACAACCAATTGAAAAAGAAAAGGAAATCAAAGAAACATTTATTCCCTGAGATGCAGCCCTATTTCTTTCACCTTTACGTAAGTACACAGACAGATTCTGTCAGCTCTGGTTTTTGTGGAGGGGACAGGGTAGGGAAAAGTCCATACACAATATAGAAAACATATTTTTAAGCATCAAGAAAAACATTTTACAGTTTTAAATCTCATATGAATACAGTATAAAGCAGGGCCATTTACTTTTCTCAAATTTGTTAAGGTTATTGACTTTAAAACATGAGATCTTTGGGATTAAATTCAAATACAAAAGACATACATGGCAGTATTTTATGCACGAACAACAAAGGATTCATAATTCTCTCCTATGAGGCTATAAATACTTCAATTCCAATCCACCTGGACATGCGAATAATATGAGTAGCCATAGGGACTGCAGTCACGGGAACAGGCATCCATAAGAGAATATTTGGTGAGCCCACTTCAGAACACCAGCCTAAGGAGGCAAAGGCATTTGTGCGACAGTCCCCCACAAAGACCCCTTCATTAATCTATCACTATTGCTCTCCACCAATTGCTTAATTTCAACTAAGACTTGATATTACCTCCAAAAGGGACTGGTATTAGAATGTGTGGGTGATTCAGGGCAAAGACATTCCCATTGTTAGAAAGATAAGGCACAGCATATGCCCTGATCATCAGAGTGACTAATACCATCTTCCTTTGCATGGGAGACAGAGACCACTGTTACCAGCCAGATGACATTGCTATCTGAGCATTTTGGTCCTGAGTCAACTCTAAAAGAAGAGATGAGAGCTCTTCCATTGGAAACGCTCTCTTTTTCCAAAGGAGATTTTTTTTTTTTCCCTTCAAGGGTTAGAAACAGGAAAGTGATGGGCGTGAAAGACAAAGGGACATGAATCTGCTGGCATGGCCTATGGGGTAAACGTGGGAAGCAGAGCTCAAGGCTGAAAGGCTGCTTTGTCAAGGCTGCTTCACCACCCCTGGTGTGTCTCACTTCCCTCCCTCTTAACAATGTTGGATATTAATCTCACTTGGGATCTCCAAAGAGAAACAGGATGAAACACAGATTTAATGAGAAACTTGAGAAATGGCTGTGCGACTTCTTTTTCCTTCTCCTTTTCCCTGCCCCCTAAAGGGGCTGGAAATTTTGCTGAAGAATGTGTGGAAATGGCAAGAATTTTGTCACCCCTCTCCCAGTGTCCCTGAGGAATCAGAAAATCCCCCTCCCTACCCAATCTGCATACAGGAAGATGTTAATGTTCTTGTAATTAAAACTTCAATTGCAATCCCAGGTCATGTTACACTATATCATCCATTTAACTGTATTGTGATTGATCTGTGTCAACTTTAACTATACTCACAAGGAAGTCAATAAATAAAGATCAATAGTTTTTTTATCTCTTCAGCTTTTTTTATTAGAAAGAATAGATGGGTTAAATAACACCCGCAACAGCAGTGGCACAGAGGCTCCCTCTGTGCTTTCCTTGGTAAAAACTATATTAAAACAAATCAGATTTAAGTTCACAAACAGGATTGCATCGTCATCTGATCTGTCATTAAGTTGCCTTCAGCACTTTTAAATGCAAATATTGAAACAAACACAGCTTGCATGTATCTTTCCTCTCTGCAATGAATTCTCTTCACGATATGCCCAATAAACCTCTTATTCTCCAAAATCCCTAGTTTTTGCAGCTTTGGTTTAATGTATTAATGACCTGTCAAGACTGAGCGATGCTCTGGGGTTGAAGAAGGTTCATGTTCAGATGGACAAATGAGTAATTCTTTGTTCAAATAAGGGAGGAGGAGTCTGGATCGTGCTTTATGTGGATTCAAAGGTGTTGTGGACAAGCTTCTGGGGGTGATGAGTTGTGCATAGATGCCACCAGTCCCAGAGCTACAACAGGGTCCTGAAGGGCTCTACCTTGTCAGGTGTTAGCACTTTGGTTGCCAGATCTTGAGAAAGTAGGGACAGGGGCAGAGATGAGGGAGAAAGAGCTGGTAGGAGGAAGACAGTGGTTCTACTAGCAGGGTTAGGACCACCAGAGTGATGGCACTTGTGGGATATGGGGAAGAAATGATTTAACATCCAACAGGGAATGATTTCAATATTTTGATAACTAGAATGGCTGTAGAGGTATGGGTCAGCAGCTGAACATCAATTAGCTCTCACAGAACTAAAAGTAACTTTCATATACACGCAGAGAACAGACCAGAAATGTGACCACCATCAACTTGCCTAGCATGAGAAAATAAGGCTGACAGAATCCATGATCCCTGTAACAAATAATGAGAGGTTGAAACTTTCTGGGCAGTTTTTCACCAGTTAATTCCATTTTGGATAGTGTTTTCATGTAAAAAAGAATTATTTCTCCTATTTACTACCCATTCATTACCTCATTTCAGCCTCAAAATAAAAGCATATGAAATAAATTGAGGAGAGTCCCTATCTGTATTCCCAGTTCCAACTTTCTCTAAAGTCAGAATTGTATGCAGCCGCCACCTTGTTGTAAACTGACACCCAGATGTACCAATCACACCTAAAATGAATCCTGCTCAACCGCATTATTTTCATCTCCAAACTCTGTTCTCCTCTTGTTCCTGATTTTTAGCAAAAGGAACCCCCACGCTCCTAGCAACTCAAGTGTGAAACATACTCATTATTTTTGAGTGCTTCCTCTGCCTTGTTCCTTGCATTCACCAAGCACATGGTGATATCTATTTAATTTATCCCCTTAATTCAATTTGATAAAGAATTTAAGTATCAATATAAAAATACTAATGAAGAGACAGATCCTCTGTCTTCAAAATGTTACTATTTAGTACGAGGCAATGAGCAAGTACATAAAGAACTGTACGTGACACAATGCATTTATACAGAAGTGCCATGAGACAGACATGAATAAAACATGATGTCTGCTCAAGAGTGGAGAGGAGTACAGCTAGTTGAGGGTTCAGGGAGGCTAAGGAAGAATGGAGAGCTTGACGAGCAGGGATAAATTATAAGAAAGACAGAGGTGGTGGAATAGAAGGAAAATCCAAGCAGAGATGGAAGAATAGCCTTGAGCAAAGGTGAAGGAATAAGGAAAGACACATTTGTTTTCAGAAACTATGCCACCATTTTGGCTAAAGTGAAGAGTTTCTGCAGGACAGAACAGTAATGAGGAATAATACCCCAAAGTTAAAATGAATTCATATTATGGAGAGTCTTGGATGCCAGGCTGAGGATCTGGGTACCTACCTGAGAGAGCAAGAGGGTGCCTGAAAGTTCCTGCGACTCAGTGCACCATGCTGCTGTGGCGAGAGGCTAAAGTGCCCTCTTGCACATTGCTGGTAAAATACGGACTGCTAAGCTTTTGGGGAAAACACTGCCCATATTTATTAAAAATAAACAGACTCTTGATCTCAGCAATTGTTCTTCTGGGAATTTGTCCTATAGAAACATCAGTCCACAAGGATACATACAGTTCAAACACACTTTTTGGAAAATTGTTTTAAACTGGTAAAAAATAATAATAATAATAAACTGTATATAATCTGAATGCCCAGGGTGACGACAGCGGGGTGGGGTAGGGATGACTAAATAAATAAACTTATATCTCTACATCATGACATAGTATGTAATTAATAATATTCAGGTCCTGTTGACCTGCAGAGTGTCAATAAAATGTTAAAATGTACATTTCATATACATATGAAATTATATGTATCACACACATACATGTTATGCATCATATATAATATACACATATACATATATATCCTATTTATGTAAGATAAAAATAAAAGATCTATATGGTTAAATAAAATGTACATAGATATGTGAAATGTGACCAGTGAAACTAGAGGTTAAGAAGAGAAAGGGATGTTTGTGTATCACAGATTCTGCAACTGGCCTCACTATGGAAAATTTTGGAAATTTAAAAATGCTTAACTTACAAATAAATATTAAATAATACTAGTGATAAATACTGTTAGGATGTATATTATTAGAAGAAAAAATCAGATTGTAAAATAGTATGTATAGTATAAATCTATCTATATACATGCTTCTATGTACATAGAAAATAGTCTGAATGGGTATACACCACCGTTAAAGATGCACTTATGTGTGCATTTCTTACTGTTTACTTGCATTTTTTTGTCTTTTACTCATTAGATATATTTATTGGAGGACTGATGATATCAGACACTGTTCTAAGCTCTCTTTTCCTGTTTTGAGGAAAAAGGTCCTATCTGAGTTCAAGTCTGCTAAATGGTAAGTTACTTGAAGGCAAGTGGGTTTGCTTTCTCATATTCATATAGATCACTACGGCAAGTGTTTTAAATGTGATAGAATCAATAAATATCTACTGATTAACTGAACAAATGAACAGATGAACATAAGCAACTTGCTCAATGCCACTCAGCTAGAACGGAGCAGAGCTTGTATTAGAAGCCTTTACTTCCCACTTCATTTCCCTGTTGAAGGATATAATTTGACTCTTTCTTGGAGGTCTAAAATAGAAATTTACTAGAGGAGCTTGTCCAATCTTTTACGGAGAAGGCCTTCCATAAGAATATGTAACCCCTAAACTCTGAGAGGATTACTGGCATGCCTGGTCTCCTCAAAAGTGAGCACAGGTGCCAAGGAAATTAAAATCAAATGTCCGTAACTAAAATGTCAGGAAATCATTTACTGTGGTTTCATGTATCCTGAGTAATGTGAATCTTCTTTTTTGCTGTTGACCCTCCCTCTCATCCTGAGTTTTTAGTTCCCACATGTAAACAAAACATCTTCCTGAAAGAGCTTAGATCTATTTGCCAATGGGTTTATGATTCATGTTTATATAGGTTGTAAATCCTTTTTAGGAGCTACAAAGATACCTTGCTTTGCTCTTCCCAAGCTGTTTCTTTTTGCTATTACTTTACATACTGTTCTGTGTGTCCAAGATACCAGAGACCTGTGCATTTGGCTCAGCAAATGTCCCCTCAACATTTTCTATATTAATGTTGAATACCAGGGTTCATAAATGGTAACAAAACCAGCATCCCCTTCCATGTAGGTTTTTCTAACCAACTATGAGTCAGGTATTTAACCCTTAACAAAATCTAAGGAATGAGCTGTACACAGTGAAGTATAACATCTTATAAGATGAGATGTCCACAACATGCTACCCATTTCACTGAGTGACTGGGAGTGCTAAATGAATAGTAGAAGTGAAAGCATGTTGTGAAGTTTCAAGCACTGTGCACATATCATGGAGTATTCATTTGACTAGTGTTCTTTGCTTTGGTCTGGCTCTTCGTAGTTGACAGTGATGAAAGAAACACGTACCACCATCTGGGGATCTTCAACTCATGTTCCTTTAAATGGAGTTTGAGTGATAACAGCCATATAATCTTATAACCAATATAATCACATAATCCCAAGGCCACTCATATTCTAGGGCACATTCTTCTTTACATTTCCTGATGAAATATTCAAGCCCAGTTCCACACATGGGAGAAGGAGTGCAGTGCCCAGTGCATGTGAGCATTTCCAGGGAGGGAAGGGCTTTCCACTTTCCTGGGCACTCCCACTGATTTCTTTCCACTTAAGGACCTGCCTCCTAAAACTGCTCCACTTTTCTTGGTCACTCTGTCCATGCGTATCATTTCCTCTGCCCTCTTTGTTTCCCCAAAGAACCACTGGTACAAAGCTATTGCATGTAACTAACTTTAATTTATAGTTTGGGTAGAATATAACAACCATGGCACAACCCAAAATAGGAACAACCTAAAATTGAAAACCAAATATCATTCATCGTGAAGTTCCTTGGCCATCCTGTGCCAAGAAATATCTTACCAGTCATTTCTTTCTTTAGACACCCAGGCAAAAGTCCCATGCACCTCTCATTTATTGGCTGCCACTGTAAAACTCAAATTTTATGTTTTTTAACTATGCAGAACTATGTGATTATTTTCTCTTAATTCATTCCAACAATAGATACAAAAGTGTTTATCTTCTCTAGAAATAGAGCTCCTCAAAGTATTTTCCTGCACAAAAGCATCCTCTACCCCTAAATCTCACCATTCTTAGCAATACAAAGTTTTTTTTTTTTCTTGGTAAGACTCTCAAAGTTTGAATTGTTAGGCAGGGTGGTAGTGGTAGTGATATTATGGAGGGATTTTCGCATTAAATGTACCTTTTCTTTCTTCAAGGAGGAGTCTGGAAAGCTTTCAGAGCTGTAGGAAGTCTTGTCCTCTATAAAAGATATTCAGCAAGAAGGTAAGAGGTGGGAGAGGTAGGAGGCTGGGCTATAAGCTCCTAAAATGTCCCAAAGTCCCTTATCTCAAGGAATCATAATACCTGGGGCTGCTCTTAGAATCAGCCTCTCTAAAGCAATGTCCATTCACCAAGATTCCATGGGCAACGGTCTTCTAAAACTCTGCAGCTGTGTAGATGGGATATCCAGTGAAGTAATGAAACCACCTGTGCAGCACAAGTGACTGTACTTAGATAGTAGCAAAGAGTGTCATTTTAATTTCCATGGATTTACTTATAATAATAAGGCTCACAATTTTTGAGTGCATACCATGTATTTAGACTTGGGACACATTTTATATATAGTCCTTCTGGTCCTCAAGGTAGGACCAGACACTTCCCAAGGTCACCTAGCTGGAGAGCAGTGTGTCTCCAAGGCCCATTCTCTCCCTTTAGACCATTCTTATACCTGTGTATTTCTCAGCTGGGAATAAACTGACCATCCATGCCCATGTGCCCTTCGACTCTGGGTCCTATTGCCCAAAGATGTTCTAAGGGGCAGGGCCCAAGAAGGCATGACTGTCCTCTGTGACATCCACCTTAAAGGCTGAATGCATCCCCCTTTTCTTTAGAACCATTTATGAATCTGCCATTCATAAATTTGTCCAAACCCTTTTAAAATCCATTTATATATTTCCTGCCAGTATCACCTTTTAGGATAATGAGGTCCCTCGTTTTATTACCCACTATGTGAATTAGTGTTATCTTTCATTTGTCCTTAACTGACCTCCATCAGGTTCCAGAGGGCACCACCCTCTGGAACCTGATGGAGGCTAATGGGCCCTTAACTATCCTTAGATCGTCCATCTAAGATGACAGAACATTTAGAACAAGAACATGATTGTACCCACAAAGGACAGCAACCAGCTGGCAAATGCTGGGTGGTGTGGAATTGTCAGAGACCCCTTACTCTTGAAATAAGGTACACGGTGTCTTGGAGGGCTCCTGATGAAGCAACAAGCCTTCAGTGGTCCTGCCCCAGCACATCTCCTAAGCCCATCAGCTTGAGGGGCTTTCCACGTGAACCTCAGCAAACCCTTAAATTGTTAAATAGACTCAGGTAAGAGGTGAGTTCGTATAACTATTGAGGGTAAGTTAGGATCATGGTTGTAAAGTCCTTAAGTTGTAGAAAAACATAACCAGACTGTATTCAGACAGAGAAAAAGGTGATGGCCAATACCTGGAAATTGGACACACAGCAGCCCCAGGACTGGAAGAAACCTGTTTACTGGAAATGGAGCACAAAGTCCAGCAAAGCTGATTTCCAGTCAAATAACTTTTCTTAGACTCTTGAGAAAATTAATATGTATTTGGGCCTGAAAGAAAATATTCTCAGACTGCAGGGAAGGAGAGCAGTAATCTCTTCATCTAATACGTACTGAGTTTATTGAGGAGTTGCAAATCACTGCGGTGTAAACACAAGACAGTTTAATTTTTTCCTACAGCTGCTCCCCCAACTCTACCATGTTCAACTCTCCTTTCCCTCTGGTTCTCTTAATTAACATCTTGCTCTCTCATAAGTCTCTAGTCTCATTCGGTAGTTAGAATTGTCTCATTTAAAACTTACTCCTATTTATTTTAAAGTTTTAATCTCAAACATGATTCCAAGTTTTTCTCTCCCCAGCCCAGGCTAGAGCCATATGTGGCCTCTAATAGCCTGAAGTGAGGATGAGGAGGTCAAGGTAGGAACATCTGCTCATTACATAACTTCCTTCCTCCAGGACCACCGCACACCAAGCTGGCAGAGCGCTGCATGACTCCAGGGACGCTGTTTACGAAGACCACAGTCAGACAGTACCCCCACCAAACAAAGTTATTCCAACAAAGAGTTTTGTTGCTTTAGTGACATTCCTAAAAACGAAGCAGTGTACAACACGTACATCTGCTCATGGCCAACTTGCCAGCTCTTCCTGTTTACTGGAACAGGGGAGGAAAGCTGTTGGGTCAATGTCTTCTTAATTAACCGAGAAAGGTTGAAGTTGTTTGCCCTGCTTTTCTGGTTCGCCTTGTCTGTCTTCGGAGTGAGGAGTGACCATATGTGCACGCTCTCTCTCTCTCTCTCTCATAGGGTACTCAGGTGGGCCCTGTGGGGATTGGAGTCTGGGATACATATCACATGGATCTCTGCCAAAGAGACTTCATTCTGTCTCCACTAATCCAAATCTCCCACCTTCAGCTTCCTCCAAAAATTGTTTCAATCAAGAGTTGGGTCAACATAATAAGATTCCTATTACTTACATCTGTATGGCACCCTCTCACCTCCACCACCACCACTCCCAAAAAGAACAAAGGTTTTGGGTATTGATATTCATATTCTCAACAGATTAAAATTTGTTCTTGAAAATCATCAAAGATCCATCTTTATTCAGCATTAGACACTGTGCAGTCTATCAATGTAAGATTGAAAAAAAGCAAAGATTAAGTCATATGCATTTATGTAGTTCTGTAGAAATGCGTATTTTGCAAGCCTCTGATCGGGGTGCTCGGCTTCCTTCTCTTGCAGTCTGTAATGACATACATAGAGCTATGCTCAAGTTATAAATCTTTTTCACACGGACTTACCAGAAGTGACTGAAAACGAACTTAACCTGTATTAGATGTAGTTACGGATCTGCAGACACGTTTAAGCTCTCTTTAAGCAACAAATTGAAGCCATCACTCTAGCTCGAAGTTGAATCTGTTCATTGTCCTTAGTGATTAAAATTCAGAAAAATCTGCCTGAAAATAAATCATTCACATAAATTAACCCTCAAGGGGCACTTTCCTGGAGCCTGGGCGCTACTTGTATATAAAGCCGTCTGCCAGAGCCACTGCGGACGTCAAGAAGCATTTGAGATGAACAAGTGCTGAGTCACTTTAAAACTAACAGAGTAATACAGGCAGTTATCACCCAAATACATTACTTATCACCGAGGCCTCCTGATGCCTGTGCTTACCCAGGAACCCTCCTGTGATATTGAAGGCCAAGGCATCTCCTCTCCCTAACAACGCTGTTGTATCTTTGGCAACTCGAGCAGGAACTCAGAAAATCAATACCACTTCATGAGCCAGGTCTTGGTCCTCTCCCTTTACGAGGATTCTGTCAATGCAAGGGGCCATTACTGTACTTTAAAGGCATGATATAAAATTGCTTCGACAAGATATAAGACACACCTTTTGCAAGAACCTGGTGAGAGTATTTTAGTCAAAGTTAAATAGTTTCATCACGTAATTACTTCAATTGGCCAAGCTCCAGCTGAACGCGCTCTCGGAGGGGCTGCGCCTTCTATTATGGGTGGGGGGTTGGGAGGGAGGCCTGTCGATCGGATTCAGTTGTTCTAAACAAGGTCAGGCTGTCACAATGGAGGCAGAGCCCAGCATCGATGCCATTGGCAATGACACTGCCGCAACTCAGTTGACAAGTTGCTCTCCCTTTTTTTCCCCCTCCAACTAAGTGGTCTGAAAGTAGCTTTAGTTTTATGGCTAGAAAATATTTCATCCTGATTTGCAGTCTGGTAATTCATTTTCTAAGGACTGTTTAGAATTTATTCAGGGGGAAAAGGAAACTCTGTTGGTTTCTCTAACCGAGTCCCATTATATGACAAAATTTAACTTTTGTATTTTATGAGGTTTTATGTGTTCCACTAAAACCATTAGCTGGTTGTCTCCTCATGATAAAATTTAATCACTTAGATAATACCTTAAAAGCCAATGACAGTTTTGCATGTATTTATGTTTTCTTTCATTTAAAATATGTGGGTGTCATAAAGATAGCTCTTCCGGGGGGTGGGGGGTGAGGAAAAGGCTGGAACTAAAAACAGAAAATCTGTAAGCATTGAGCCTTTATGTATCACACAATAAGGATGAAGCACTGTAGCCTATAAACTGCTTGAAATGTGGGCAAAAGTGGACGCTAGTCCATGACCACCATTCATACTTCAGTGATTACCTAAGCGCACCCAAGCTCCGAGTTTAACTTTATCCCATGTATACTCGATGGCTATGAGATTTTGGTATTGTAACAACATTTTTAATAATAACAATGAGAAATAGACTCAAAGGACAGACACGTACACACCTTGGAGTAGTGTCTCATAGAAGCTAATCACATTAGCCTGCCCTTCACAATCAGAGACGCTCTCAGAAAGCCAGTTCCAAGTAACACTTCTCAAATTTGGTTGGCTAATAAAGACTAGAAGAAAAGTGATTTTCTCTCTCCCTCGTCCCACTTCCACCTACAGAGTTCCAATTATGGCATCACTTAATCGCCACACATATTTATTTTAGAGTTATTCAAATACATTATGAATTTATATATGTCTATTATTAGATTTATTGGTGCTAATGATTTGGATTTAAATAGCACTTTTCTTCCTGAGGCTATAACAATTCTTCGTGAATGACCTAATTCATTCTCTCTGCATGGCTCAAATGGGAGGTAGGAGAGGGGCAAAGGTCATTCAACCCATTTGGCTCTGGACAATTGTATCCCCCAGAAAGAATTAACTAAGGATCCATATATTCTGATAGTAATGGATCAAGGAATTGGCTAGATTTTTGACTGCAGAGAGTGCAATCATCACATACATATTGTTCATCATGATATTGCCAGCAAATGGAATAGTATCAAACACAAGAAATATTTGTTAAAGAAATGAATTAATGAATAGATGTATCATTTGGTCAACCAGTCAATCATAGAGAATTTCTGACAGAAATCTGCAAATTCTCAAAGCTAGTGGAAGTAGAGCTGTTGTGTTTGATAGAGTATCCCCTCCAATTGTAAAGGTGTATATGCTCCTTTTGAAAGAGAGGCAAAGGGTGTTATTTGGCTGACACATAGGTATGAATGTATGCTACCACAGTGATGATTAGGGGACTAGGAATATTCACCAGTCCTCCTCCAAAACCTCCCCTACCTTTATAGGGATGAATAAATTTCCCTATCAGGGAACAAAGCTTTTCCTTCAATGATGACACATAAAGGCTGGATGGAAATGTTTCTAGGAAAGTATATCAGAGTAGGTTTTGCTGGAAGGAGAAGCTGATTTACTGTGAAGCTAATGAGCCATAAATTTCAGGCCCCTCACTCTCCAGACCCCTACCAAGGTCCTGGGAGGACCACAGCAATGAGTCTTCATTGCTTTTGTGGAATTTGCAGAAGTAAGTTATTTTTGTGTTGTGTTTTTATAAAAACACCCACCCCTCAAATTGCATGAGTCTCAGACCCCACAAATCCTGGATTACCTATGGCTGTAGGGTCAGATTTATTTTAAAATCCCAATGGTATAACACAACATAGGTTTGCTCTAGCTCTGTTCCATACAGTCACTCAGGGATCCAGCTGACAAAGGTTCCTGCTGTCTTTTGACACTGCCGTCTCAACGTGGGTTTACCGGGGTGGTGTCAGCAGGGGTAAAACATGGAAAATTTAAACCAATATAAAGTACTTTATTCAGAATTGATACTTAATCACTTATCTTCATAACCCATAGACTGGAACTAGTATGTGGATCAAACTTAGTCTCAAGGGAAGCTAGGAAAACTTCCTGTGTGCTCAGGACAAAGAGGATAACTGAATGCAGTGAGCACTATTAATCTATACATCAAAAGTATCTTCTGATTTTCTTTAACACCAAAGTGTACTTAGAAATGATTAGATAAAGTACAAGAGCATGAAAGTATTTAGCTCCTAAAGAGTGGAAAGGCAAGAACTCAATAATGCCAACCTCAGGGAAAAAGTCAAATTTTGAGCACTCTAAAACTCATCCGGAGAGATTCAGTAATAAGAGGCAAGATTAAAAGACTAATTCTTGGTGTTATTAGGACTAGTCTACTGCTCAGAAGGATTCCAAGGTATTTGGATGCACTTGTCCCAACAAAATACCCATATATCTTGTAATGAAGTAGCTCAAAATTCCTCAATGTTTTCTTTTGTCTAAAGGACAACAGCCAAACTTATTAGCATTCAAGGTCCTCCAAAATCCAATTTCTGTTTAGTTTTCCTGCCTCTTTTCTTCCCACTCTGCTTCCCCAAACCCCAGCCACACTGAGCAACGCATCATTCCGTGAGTAGATACACTATCCTGCCTTTTGACTACACACTCTATCCTCGACAGTAAATGCTCTCTCTTCTTTCTCTCATGCAACCAATGAACTCATTCTTCAACTTGAAGTTCAAATATCATCTTCCATGGAAGTCAAGCCTCCCTTATAGGTCCTAGCTAAAAACAGGTTCTGCCATTTTTTCCATTGTGTTTATTTTCCCTTTGTGTTTATTTCAGTTATATTATATATCTTCTCATTTATAGGCACAATCTCTTTCCTGTTAGACCATCAACCTCATCCGTGAAGAAGACCAGTGCTTTATCCCCAGCACTTAGGCCAGCCTCTGGCAGATGGTCAGAATATAATAAATTATTGTTGCATGAATGAATAAATGAGTGACTAGCGAGGGAGTATAGTGACCAAAGGGAATCAGGATTTTCTAATGAGGCTAAGATACAGGTGACCCCAAAGTTAGACAGGGGACAAGAATGCCCCTATGTTGCTAGAGCAGATATTGCTCATTTAGGGACATGTGCCCACATGTCTATACAGGACCAAGTGCTGTAATTTTTGAAGGGCTATTTAGTGCAGGTGTTTCCATAATTGGGATGAAGTGAGAAAATTCCATGCTCACTGGCCCTAAAAGTCACCCTTCCACCTGGGTAATGCAATGGTCCAGGCTTTAAAAGATGTATGAATTGCCTCTCCCCAGAGGGACCAAGCAGAGAGGGATGTACTTTCCAACATGGCACAGTTATTGACCTTCCATTGTACCAAATCGACAAATGTCAAAGCAATGAGTGTTTCTAAGTAGAAAGCTACTGTTTGAAAACAGATGTTTAAAATTCAGGGCCTTGAGAGCTGCCCTCTCTCCAGACACACTTGCTAACAATTCTGAAAAGCACAGAATACAAACATGTATCATTCCCCTACTTTCCTCTCCAAGATTAAAGAAAGGATGTTGAACGAATCTTCACCTTTGTTTATGCAATTTAAGACTGAAGAATGAATTCCTAAGGTCAAGATGAATCCCAGCACGAGAGAAGGCTAAATGGTACCACGACACCATGTGTGTGTAATAATGTCATAGGTTTGTGCAGTGCTTCTGATTCTGCAAATCTCATCATTCTCACAGGATCCTTAACTCATCTTGGGACAGCCCAATAACAGGTTGGATTAGACCCATTTGACAGAGGGGAAACCCATCACCAGCAAAGATGCGGCATTCCTAAATATTGATAAAAATGGAGTTTTCTCCCAAAGGTAAAGGAGAAGTACCTAGATTGTTAATTTAATTTTGAGGGCATCACATCAACGTATCTACTGCCAAGTTACTTCTCTGAGTGCATGGATGATGTGAGTGTATTATTTATTCATTTAACACACAACTTTGACTTTTTGAGCACAACTTTTGAGCACTGTGCTTGAGATAAAGTATGCAGAAATAAGTAATGATCCAGCTATAAGTGAGTTTACAGAAGCAGATGAGAGATTATACAATGATGGGGAAGTTCAATGATGCTGAGGTGCTGGAGAATCATGGGAACACAAATAAGGTCAAGAGGGCATTCCTAAGGGAGGCAGGGATGACCCCCAGAGGAGCTAGCACTTACATGCAGGATGCAGAGAAATTAACCACATGAATAGAAGGACAAAAGAGACAAAAGAGACCCATGGACAAAGGCACAGCATAAGAAATCAACTCCAATCATTTGGGTGGGTAGACTATAAAGCAAGAAATACAGAGAAATGTTGGATCTCAAGAAATCCTGCAGTCCAGTGATCCACCTCAGGAAATAAAGGTCTCCTCCAGGACCTATGAGAGGACTGCTGACTCATTTGGTTGAGAATAAACATTTAGACATCAGTGAAATTGGCCTTTCTCCCTCAACCCCATAGCAGTGCCCAAACCACAGTTTATATATTAGGGTAAAGGTCTCAGGCCCAGCATAGAAGGCCACAGTGAGAAACTGCAGCTACAAATCAAGCAAAGTTCTCTCTTCTTGTCTGAGGGCACTTCGGCAGTGGAAGATGTCCATGCAAGGGGCCTGGCTCATCCAGACAGAGAAGGGGGCATCTCTCCCTGCCTTGAAGCTCCCAGCCCTTGTGGCAAAATGAATTCTCCCTCTGCCTGTGATATGGTAAATGTATTTCACAGGGGAGAAGGTTTTTTAATCCCGTAATAAGAGAGAGTCATTAAGATGCAAATACCCTCTGGGGAGGAAACAAGTGAGTAAGGGTGAATGACTCTGAGCAGAGCCATTTCTGGGAGCCAACTTTGCAAATGAAGAAGGAGCAGAGGCAGGAAGGCCAGTGACAGGGAGGGAGGGGGTGCTGTTCTAGCGCCCAGAGCTGACCTCACCTCCATCACACTTGCTAACAGAACTAGGAGAAATACCTATGGGCAGGAGTCAGCCACTTTCTTCTGTAAAGGGCTAGGTAACAAATCTTTTAGGCTTTACAGGACACCAGGGCATAGAACCACTCAGCTCTGCTATTAGAGCTCAAAAGCAACCACAGACAAAATGTAAATGATAAGCATAGCTGTGTTTCAATAAAACCCTTCTTTACACAAACAAGTATGCAGCCAGTAGCCCACAGACCATAGTTGGCTGACCTCTGTCTTAGAACACTGGCTCTCAAAGTCTGGTCCCCAGACCAGCAGCATCAGCATCACCAGGGAACTTATTAGAAATGTAAATTCTCAGCCCCACCCCAGACCTTCAGAATCAAAAACCCAAGGTCTAGGATCCAGCAGTCTGTGTTTTATTGGCTGTGAAAGAATCAACCTCATCCCAAATGGTGACTCTGGAGGTAGTAATTTGTTAAAGACAAGGTTTCAAACCACACTGTGGACATTTATGATCAAAGGGAAATTTTCACTGTTAAAGAGCATTCTTTTGTCTAAACAGAAAGTACGGTGTGAGAGCATGTATGGCAAAACTCAAAAGACCCTCTGCAAGTTTCCTAATTCATCTGACAGCCAGTTTTTATGACTCATCAGCTAAAACCAATATGGCAGCCACACATCCTGCCTGGGTTTGAATTGATCATAGAATTCCAGAAAACACTAACAGCAGCTCTGGTTAAGGAGAAATTTGTAGATGACAGGGTTGGTTTCCTTAATGGAAAACCAGCATGGCTTTCTTCAGCAAATGGTGAACTGAGTATTAAAAAGGCATTAAGCTGCCTTCTTTGCCATGTCAAGGATGCATTCAAATTCAAGACAGCATTTAAAATATTAAAACATCCAGCAATGTTATTACTAGCTCATTTAAAATGGCGACCATGAAAAATTTAGTTTAAGCTATCCAATGATGGCTCGTGAGACACTTAAAAATACACACACAGATAACTGAATTTTTAAAGTAAGTTCCTTATTAACTTCTTTCCCCTCCTCTATTACCATTGCTATTTTCCAGCTGTATAAACAGTCTGGAGAGTATGCCCTGAATGAATTCACCGTTCAGAAAACAACATAATTACAGCCATTCCAGCAAACCGAGTGCCAAAAAAGTTACAAATTAATTGAAGGTTAGCATTGAAAATTAAATCCTAGTCAGCTTGAAGTCATCTCTTAGGCTATTTTCTATAGAATTAAATAGAGAACTCACTCCACATCAGTTTCGTTGACAGAGTTTTAAAGTTCAGGTGGACAAACTGCCTTCTCCCCAACTATCACTTTCCTGTGATCTGCTGTTGCTAGTCCTAGTTAATGCCTGCCAACAGTACCTTAGAATGTGCTTATGATTTATGCATGATGCAGGACCACTTCCTAATCTCCTATAAATACACAGGCCTTAGAAAAATATCAGTTTATCTTGTCCTATTCTATTTTGTTAGACACTGCTGAGAGACATCATCAAAAAACATTTTATTTTATTTGTATTATTTCATATTTTTCACACATACAAACCATTTGCAAAAATAGTACAAGAATCTCCTAAACCTTTCATCCAGATTCCCCAAATGTAAACATATTTACAATATTAATTAATGTTAATAGCCAAAGTTCAACTATCAAAATCAGAAAATTAAAATGAAAAACCATTGAAAATCAAAACCACTATCTAACTGGCAGACCTTCTTCAGATTTCACCATCTCTCCCTCTAATGCCCTTTTACCAGCCCAGGATCCAATCCAGGATCAGGTGTGGTATTTACCTGTCATGTTTCCTTCATGTCCTTTGATCTGATCATCAATAAATGTTTAAATCCAACAAGCATTCACTGAGCGCCTAAGCTGTGCCAAAATTGTGGCAAGCTCTGAGAATTCAAAGATGGTTCTGGCCTTTGAAATACATACATTTAATTGTGAAAATCAAAATAAAATCAAAGGCCAGACATGGAAAAACGTACTGAAGTATTGCTTCTTTTAGGAAAACAAAACAAAAATAAATAAATAAAAGAATACTGTCTAGATTTGGGGGGAAAATATATTATTAGTGAAGATGACCTCAACCCAAAAGACTCTTGCTTCCAAAAAATGATTATTCATGGCTGAACACAACATTCAGAGAAATTGCATGTAACTGTGAGCTACTGGATCATCTTCACGGTCAATGTTTGTATGTTTCACATCTCAACAAGGCTTGGTAAACAGGGGCTCAGTAAAAGTCAAATAAAGTGGAGATTTGGGGTCATCTCTGAAGACTACCTGAGGATTCAGAACAGGCAGGGTTATCCCCAGGTGTGTCAGCCCGAAAGCCCCTCTTGATAGTGAAAAAACTCACTCAAACTCCAAATTAAAATAAAGTTCAGAGGTTAATTACCATTTGAAGACCTTACTTCTTTTTGTACTGCTTTGAAACAGGCTATGTAGCGATGTACTGTAAAACACTTGGCAGAGAACCACGGACTGCTCGTCAAGAGTCTTGGCACACTAACTGGTCTCTCCATTTACTTCATTTCTTTTATATCAAATTTCATCTCCATGGCTCATTCAGTGCTGTGTTTGGTGAGATTTCTAGACTCTTGGGGTTGAGAGAACATCAGAGGTTGCTAGTCCAGCACCTGAGCGATTCGTAATCACAAGTCTTTCACAACATTTCTAACAAGAGGTGTGGCTACTCTCCCTTCTACTAGCACCATCTAGCTTCAGGAAAGTCTTCCTGATACTGCTACAGAACTCCAACATCCTACACCTCTCACCTTCCTCTCTATATTTAACAAGTATTGCCCTAAGTTCTGCCTTCTATAGTCACACAGAGTAATTCTGGTTATCTATCAGTTCATCAATGACTTTTAAAACTATGAGTTCTAAAACGAACCAAATTCCCCCAAGTCTGTCCTGACCAGCACAGGGCACAGTCATCTCATTGGTGCTGATACTACCTCAGTGTCCTTGAATCACACAGCTTTTCTAGTAGTTGTATCTCAGTGTTGACACATGGGTGGGTTTTCAGAATCAACTGAGCACTGAATTTGTCTGAAATGTGCTACTACTCTTCTGCTTCATTTTTTATATTATGTACTAAAGCAGAGAGACTTGGAGGTCCTATGTGCATAACTCTGTACTTGTCTATTTTGGATTCTACTTCATTATGTTCGACCCATGATTATAACAGTTCGAGACCTTTTTGTTCATGAAGCAAATAAGTGAGTTACCCTACCTTTTTTCTGTCATCGACCAATCAAACAAGAAGCCATCTATGTTATCACCAGTCATCATTAAAAATATGGAACAAAATAAGACTACTGGCAGAAGCGGATGCCTAGTTAATTCCCTAGAGACAAACTCCGCTTCATTAGGCAGCTCTCCTTGTCATGTGACTAAATGGTTACAGATGTATTCAACTACAGTAACCCACATCTTACCACTTTTGTTCACAAAGATAACCATAGATTTTACCAAAAGTGTTGCTGAAATCCAGGTTCACTAGGGCTTTCCCTAGTCTATCCCAAAATGAAAATGGCTTAGCTTGGTAAGACTTGGCAGCAAGACATGAAATGAAGTGTATCGAGAACATTTCACATGCTCTACTCAGAGATAAGAGAGCTGCATGACAGATAGACAACTTCCACCATCACCAAAGACAACTTGTGTCTTACCCACTTGCGTTACCTATACCTGAAATGCAGCAACCATGTTCTCACACTGATAACATTTTTATTTTTCTCTCTTTCTTTTTTTTTTTATTTTTAATAGAATATTCTATATCATCAGTTTCACTGATTTCCTAGAACATTCTCTTGGCACTGTGCCTCCCTTCCTCATGGAATGTGTCACCTATATCGTGAAGCTTCACTCCACTAAATCTGAGGTTATGTATGTCTCCTTGGATTAAAATCTCAAATTTGCTTTAAAATGTTTTTCACACTCAACATAATCAATAATACTCTGGCATCTATATGATGCCACGTGCATTATTTTCATTTCTTGCCCAGGTATTTTCTTCTTCAACATACTAAATACCTATTTTATGTATCTTTTTTCTTTCCATCTTGCAACTTTTGTCTACTTTTATATTTTCTGGTGAAACCAAAGTTAGAATACAAAGTGATTATAGTGCAAATGCACAGACTCTTTGGAAACAAAGGGTAACCATTTTTACAAGCCACCTAAAGGACAAGACTAAGAAATGCTTTTGCTAGTTAGCATCATGAGGCTGAACTAAACCAAGGATCTTAGATTAATTCTAATGAGCTATGAGCTAATATTGGTAAGATGCTTTTAGATTTTTAATTTAAAAGCACTTTGCCAATGAAAGTATAAAGGTTACAAATTTTCTGAGCCATCTGGTCCCCTACCTAAAGTAATGATTTCAAAAAGTTTAGATGGATGAATGGATAGATAAATAGGGATTTTTTTCCTCTGTCTACTATTCATTAAGAAAAGTTTGTATCCCCACAAAAGCCAATTTAAATAGATGATTATTCCACTCACAGTTCATACTGCAGTAAGTGAAAAGTAAAGGCAAATACTATATACAATATATAACCTACACTGTTAAAAATATTCACAATGATAAGATCTGAGGATCTAATATACAGCATAATGACTGTAGTTAATAATAGTGTATTATACACTTGAAAGTTGCTAAGAGAGTAGATCTTACACGTTCTTACCACAAAAAATGGTAATTATGTGACATGATGAAGGTGTTAGCTAAGGTGGTAATCATTTTGCAATAAATAAGTATATCAAATCAACACCCTGTACATCTTAAACTAACATATGTTATATGTCAATTGTCTCAGTGAAGCTGGAAAAATATACATATTCACAAGGAGAGCCAAACTGGTCCCTTCATCACTAAGAGGCTACTTCCTAAAAGAGTGTGAGAGCAAGAGCTGTCGTAATACTGCCTTCTACTTATTGATTACTTATTATAGCCAACTCTTTAACATTCATTAACATATTTAATTTTTGGAGTAGTCAGAGGAAGCACTTACTAATATCTGCTCCATTTTACAAAAGTAGAAACTGAGATTTATAAAGGTTAAACCTTCCCTGATGTTTCAAATATCAGGACCATGATCTAGGATTGGTACCCAGCAGCTCTGCTCCATATGTTCTGTTCTCTATCCCTCTACAACAGCACAGGCGGGAACTGTGGTAAAACTTGGACAATACCACAAACACAAAAGGCATGCAATATACCTTCATTGCTTGTGTTGTATCATACCATTTAACCATCTCAACCTTCCTTTGTGACAGTGATATTCTCGCCCTCACTTTGCAGACGAGGGCAAGGGCAATTAGCAAGAGATGGATACGTATTTTCTGAGATTGAGGACCCCACCTATTGCCAGGGCATCTGCCATCATTGCATCATGTCATCTTTTTGCTTGCTTGCTTTAAATAAAATTTAAAAAATTACTAATCCTGGTTCTCTGTAAAATAAATGATTAAACGTTAATCACATACTATCCAATCCCTCTCCTCTCTGTGCTCCTCTTTGTAGAGGAAAGAACACTGGAGATTGTAGTTCTCCAGCTACCCTCAAGCGAATTATTTTAAAACCAATAATAAGAAGAGATTAGCCCAATTTTTTACAGTAGCCAAAAAGTCCACGGAAATCAGCAAAAGAAAATCCATCCCTAAGGGTCTTTGTAAGGGGGAGAAAAGAAAAAATGACAAAGTATATTCTCCATCTTTAAGCAAATTCTCTGACCTGACATGACTAATTCAGTTTTCTCTAAAGGAGCATTTTCTGACCTCCTTTGTCATCTTTTCAGACCCTACTAGCTAAGGAATTCTCTGAAAGATCTGAGAGGTATTCCTCTCCCTAACCAGCACCCCTTCCCTTATTAGGGAAAAATGTCATAGAAGTGACAGTAATTCAGCTCCCCAAATGCCTTTGCTCCCTGCTGGCTGACCTCCTTGGTGGGGGAGGGCAACGTTCTCTGTAACCTCAGATGCTTTCTTTAATGTAGCCTTGGCTCTGCCCTTGGCCTTTGGTAGCCTGAGCACAGAGCCGCAGAGACTGAGGATTGAGGTGGTTAAAAAAAACATACTCCACAAAGGGCTGGCCCTTTCTGAATTATCACTCATCCTTCCACAGCATGGTCCCTGTTTTTTTCTAAAACATGAAGGATGTGTAAAGGACACATAAAACTTTAGTCAATAGGCCCATTATTATGATTGGCTGAAAACCATAAAATGCATCCATCAAGCCATTGTGTTGCATCTTGTGTTAAATTATGGTGATAAATAGTCCTTTATCCGTGACGTCACCTACTAATCTATTCCAAAAACTATTCACCACCGCCATTATGCATCACTCACACTCCTGCCAGCTTGCTGAGGAAAAAAACAAAACCCTCTACATGATAAAGCCACACACAAGATTGCACTTGACTCTGCAGACGCAAATATTGCCTGTTATTTTCATGTCATACTGCGAAACAATGGCTTCTTCAGTTCCCAAAGTTATCTCAAGTGTGCAGTAATGTCCTCGCCTCTCAGCTCTGGGCATTGCAACTCATGTACTTTTAATTGTTTATAATTTACATCAGAAATGGACAGAGTCCATTTGCACTCATGCTGTTGTAGAACTACTGATGACATATCTTTGCCACCTTGCTCTGAGTCGAATATAATCCTACTGATAAGCCTTTAACATTGAAATTTGGTGTGGAATGCCCGCATAGTCTCAGGAGCTGTGTAAAAGCGTATGTGGCTGTTGCTATCAGTATGTCTGGGATTTGGATCTAATTTTACACAAAATGTCATAAAATTAGACATTTTTTTAGCTGTCAGAAAATACTATTAAAATGACATCAAAAGAGGAATGTGTGAGTATATTTTAAATTCTAGTCTCAAATATAATAATCTGTTTAAAAGCACACATACACAATAAGGTTATGTCCCTTTCTCTACCTCACCTGGATGGTGTAATCTTATGTAGTCTTCTTCATAAAAGAGGAAAAAAAAAAAACCTACCAAATTTTCTCAACCTACTCAAATAAGAGGAGATGGAATACAGAATGAAATAAACCACTTATTGCAACTACATTCCAAAAGATGGATTCCCAGTATGTTTAATTGACTTTTTTGCTGCAATTCAGAGAATCTGAGGAATTGTTTCTTGCTGAGCAACACGATGGAGGTGTCATATCATCTCCTTGCTGTTTTAATCACATATGAGATGATCTGATCACAAAGAAGAAAAAAACAAATATAAACTGCTCGAGCTTCGATGAGTTAAGTCCCATATCCATCTGCTATGTTTATTTACGTATTTTAAAAATTGCTTTCTTGATGGACACATGGAAAAGATTCACTAATATGTTTACTGAGAAAGAAAGAAAACCAGATTTTCCTCCCTGCACAATTCTTAAATGTTCAAAAGAACTGGTAGCAAAATATCATTTACCTGAAGGTTGCTATTTAATGCAAATTCTATCCAATCAATCATGGAAAACAGTAAAAAGTTGAATCACCTCAAAAACAGTAGCCTCCTTCACTGATCTCCTCTCAGTTATCATCACTTATAGAATCCAAAGGAGACACATATTGCAGGAAAGAGAGAGATTCTAAAAACTGAACAATCTTCAGCCAGTCTTGATGGAAGTTTGGCTTCAACTCAGCATTCAAAGTGAAACACGTTCTGTCTTCTCCTGTTCTGATGTTCACGCTCACGTGTGGTGTCTGCAGACCGAGGAGTGGCTCTCACCTCCTGACAGCAGTAATAGAAGGGGCCTCATTCAAAGGACATTGTTCCAGTTTTCTTTCTTTATAAAGTCTCTTCCTTCTAGTTCTTCCTTCTATTGCTAAAACTACACTTATTAAGTAGAATCATATTTTAAGTACATCTAAACATCAAAGTTAGCCTATCCCTCACTGAAAACACACACACACACACACACACACCCCGTGCTTTCTCACTCTCACCTCACACCCATATTGTCACAGATCCCTGAATCCTCACCATTGTCTAGTAACTGCTGTTGTTGCCACCTTTTTGCTTCCTGGTGGGTCTGTAATTGTCATCTCATCCCTGGAGAAACATCAGGATCACTCAGTGAATTGATTGTCAGGGGATATTTGAAGAACAGAACAGCCTGAGCTCTAGAAGCCAAGTGCCTTATGGCCTCCAGCCCAGGAACAGGAGGCAATGAGGATGAACAGCCTCATCCCACTCCACTCCCTAATGAGAATTAAGCACATGAATTTCACTTCCTAGTTCTACTCAGGCAGAGCAAACAACAACATGCAGAAGATTAAAGAATGAAATAAAACCATCCCTGCCATTTCTTCTTATGTAGAATGAAACGAGGAAAAAGACAGCCAACCCCTGGATTTGGAAAAGTTCACGTCAGCCCTTCCTCATGTACATGCAAACTGCCTTTTTGTTTTTTCAGTCAGAGCATGACTTGCCCGTGCAGAAATAATGCTGTGACAGGGATTCTTCTGTTATGGATTTTATTTGAAATAGGGTTTAAGTGTCGTATTCTCAAGCTTCCAACTCAAAGATTCCAATATGCATTACCTTTTAGAATCCTGTTATGAAGGTACATTTTATGGTGGAAGCCTCTGTTGGAAGTATGTTGTATCTTTTGCTCAGAAAAAGCCTAAATGGGGACTAAATCTACATTTCAATACAGCCTCTGAGCAGCCACCTCTGAGTGTGCTTATGGAGAAAGATCAAACTCGTAGGGAATTTGTGAACCCACACAAGACCGTATCTCTGTCAGAAGATTGTTGCATCAATCAATACAAGAAGGTCGGGGAAGGGATGCAAGAGCCAAAAGCATTGGCTTGGGGTCTACACTGTGAGTTAGCCATGAAAACCTGTCAAGATATGCAAAATTTATCCTGTTAGCCCCATTTTGCAGACAAAAAAAACAGATACTCATGGAAGTTAAGAAAATGAACAAAGTCACACAATTTGACTCCAAAGTCCATGTTTTTTTTTTATTTTCAATCTTATCAAGCTGTTTTTCAGAGAGGATGAGTCCTTAAATTAAGGTGGTAGTGATGGGAATAAAGAAGAGGGAATGAAAATAACATTCCAGTAAAAATGAGAAGAAAAAACTAAACACTCTAATCTATATATCATCTGTCAGTGCAAATATGCAGCTGCACCTTGACTTTAGTGATAAGTCAACAAGCATTTACTGAAGACAGTTTTGTGCCAGGCTCCAGACCTAGGCTGGAGACACAGAAATGTAGAAGATACCATCTTGGCCCTGGAGGAGCTGATGACCCAATGAGGAAGACACCTAAAAGGATCATTTCTAGGTTGTAAATGAAGTGACAGAAGTTTGCAGGGCAAGTTCCCTAAAGAAAGGTGGCAGCACAGCTGAGTCTTAAAAGATAATTAGGTCAAAAGGAGATGGGGGAGGCAAAGGCATGTCACAGAGAGGGACTAGCAGGTACAAAGTCATCGAGAAGGATTTCTCGCTAAGGTAGAATTATAAGGCCCCATAGCCATGCACTGGCTATTCTCTCCACTGTTAAAAATGAAGCAATAATTAACTAACTAACCAGCCAACTAACTAACAAACTAAATAAATAAATAAATAAGCAAGCAAAATCCAAAAGGCATAGCTGCTCTCAAGGACAGATTAGATATTTCTGTGGCCTAAAAGCAAACAAGTCATATCAATCTTTCAGGCCTCATCCTGAAGCTGTGGGTCTGCTGCTCTGGGGCTACGGATGCCAGCAGAAGAGTCCTGCTTCTGTGAGTAAACAGAGATTAAGACTGTCTCATACAAGTCATAATTAGAACCAGGCTTGTAACCAGGGGCCTGCCAGTGAAAAAGGCCACAACCAGATGCCAGATGGGAAGAAAGCTCAGCAGATAGCATCCCTTTTCCTCTTCAAGTTCAGACCCAAATGAGAGATGGAGAGATGGAGGGAGAAGAGTCAGAAAGACAGAGATCAAAATGTATGCTTTATTATAGATAAAAGCTAGACAGGTAGAGCATAGAGCTTAGATGCCAGTAGGACTTGGTAACAGTCCCCTGAATTAAACAGATTTACCCACCCAAAAACAGAGGGCAATGCAAAACTGCTGGTCCCCTGCAAAGGCAGATGGGAGATTGTATCTTGGCCAAAAGGGCAGATGAAAATTCTCTCATCCCTGTGTGAACACAGTTCCCCCCAAATGTCCAGAAGAGTGTAAAAGCACATATACGCATTCCATCTCAAAAACTTTCTAAGCAAATAAGTCACTCCTTCTCTCCTGGGGATAAGTGAGTGGATAGGATGGGGAAGCAGCCAGCAGTAGTCCCTTAGTGGAATGCCTTATCATAGTCCTCTTCTTCCATTGGTATCCTCTATCGAGGGCTATCATTTACATAAAATTTGGTACCTAAGAGCCTGGAAGTGGCAGGCACAGCTTCCCAGTCCTGACCAACTCAGTGGCAGCATCTGTTTTCATCCTCATTTTCATCATGGGGCAAAAGTACCACATCGCCTATCAAAGATCTGCTTGTGAATTGGAGAATCTGGATGATTGGACAGAGACAACCTCAAAGGCCTAACTAGGGAGGGATGAGTACAGAGGGACAGAAAAACATATAACAAATCCCACTCAAGACCAGCCTAAAGACTCCAATTCCAGAACGTATGAGAAAAAAAAAAAAAAAAAAAAAAAAAACTAGAAGAGAAAATCAATAAATTCAATAACTGGAAGAACATCCCCTGAAGAAAGTAAAAATAACTGGATAATTTATGAGTAGCTTTAATATAATTATATTTAACATCCTCAAAGTGATAAAAATATACATAACATTCAGAACAGATAACAAGGAAATAGGACATCTTAGAAAGATAGACTAAATAGAAATGAGAATGGGTACCTGTTTGAAAAAAGACTTAATTAGAATTTTCAAAATGTGAAAACAGTATTTAAAATAAATTAAAAAACAATGTGGAGTCAAAAAAAGGAAAAAGAAGACATTGATGAACTTATCTACAAAACAGAAACAGACTCACAGACAAAGTAAACAAATTTATGGTTATTGAGGGAAAGGGGGTAGAAAGGGATAAATTGGGAAATCAAGATATGCAAATACTAACTACTATAGATAAAATAGATTAAAAAACAAATTTCTTCTGTATAGCACAGGGTACTATATTCAATCTCTCATAATAACCTATAATGGAAAAGAATATGAAAACAAATATATGTATATACATGTATGACTGAAACATTATGCTTCACATCAGAAACTGACACATTGTAACTGACTATACTTCAATTAAAAAAATGGGGAAAAAAGTACATTGGATAAACTCTAGATGAATACTAGCTGCAGAAAGAATTGGTGAACTGGAAAGTATAACTGAGGAGTCAACCAGGAAGGCAGCATGTGAAGATAAAAACTGGAGAGGGCAGCTCTGAGACACAGAGGATTGAGGTCCTTCACTACATATTCATGGGCATCCAAGCAGAAGAGAACTGAGAGCATGGAAGACAAGCGATACTGGGAAAGACGGTAACTGAGAATCTTCCCAAACTGAATAAAGACTCTGTCTTCTCAAATTGAAAGAACACCTCAAGTGCTAAGCAAGAAGCAGAAAATGAAACTGACACCAAGGAACATCACAATGTCACCAAAGAGAGAGCCAGCATGATGACATGAGGAATTCTGAATTCAAAGAGCTTAAAGAGTAAGGCAGTATGAGAAATCATATCATAAAGAGTTACAATAAGTAGTATGTGCTTTATCCCATGAGAGGAAGCCAAGAAAACCACACTGCAGGAGGCAAGTCTGGAAGAAATGACATCAGTTGAGCTAATAAATGAATGCTAAGACCTTCACTTAATAGCATAATAAGAGGGAGAATACCAAGGACAACACGATTTGGATTTTTCAACAATATTTCACAAGTTATTGGACGTGGGGAGAAAGGGAGAGAAATGGAGAAGTCAAGAATTACCCTCAGGCTTCCAGCCCATTCTACCCACTGTACAGAATGAATAAAGAAGATGGAACAGGCTTATGGGAGATGACTAGCTCAACATTATACATGTGTAATGTGGGAAACCTGGGGAGAAACTACTTATTTTAAAAAGTAGAGGAGAGTTCTAGGCTAGAACAAAGACTTGGCCATCATCAACATAAGGATATCTTCATCAGCTTCTACAAAGGTCATCAATATCCTAAATATATCAAGAGCATCTTCTTACCAGTGGCAGCTCACTGGGTAGATGAGGAGCTATTTCCAGGATAGGTAGGGGTAACGCATTGACAAAGTAGGCTGGGTAAGTGGCAGGAAACTCACACAGAAAGAGGAAAGAAAGTTGATGACCCTGGCCAACAGAAACAGAATAGCCAGGCAGCCAGCAGAACAATTCTGGTATCAAAAAGCATGCAGACAAAAGGCTAGGAAACCAAGACACCATGCTGCAAAAAGGCATCAGGGTTGAAATGAAAACAGCAGTAGAGAAACAGAGGGTGTGAAGCAGAAAAGGTTACAAAAATTAGGAAAGCAGGAAAAAACAAGTGCCTGCACATGGGGCAGTCAATTGGAAACACCTGGTCAAGGTGAACTTTGCTTTGGCAGAACAGCATTAGTTGTTGATAAAAAATATATATATATATATATGGAAGATAGGTTCCTAGGTTAATTTCAACTATGACCTAAACCTCTTACTGAGTGAGCACCAGATACTCTATGCAGTCTTGCAAATAAGAACTACACTTGCCCACAAAATGGAAGTGTATTGCTATTGATTTTGCTCCACTATGACAATATGTGAATGAATAATGAAATGAAAGTTAGGATCTCTGAAAGCTAACCAGAATAAATCTTTTACTTTCCCAGGATGAATGGCTAAGTGGCTCTTTTCAAGACTTGGATAATGGTTTCTAAATGAAGGAATGAATATCAAGAGCTTAGCATGTTAACTCAAGCTAAGACTTTGAGGAGACCTTTGGAAATATTTAAAAAGATAGATTAGTGAAACAGTGAGGCAGAGATTAAGTGAACATGCTTTCAGATCTGTCATGTGGCGTTGCATCTGCCAGGTTATTTATTTTTCTGTGCCTACTCTATGATGAATCAAAATCACCTTTAGGAGAATCCTTACTGAATAACATTGAAAAAAGTCAGAGATACTGGTCACCAATGTGATTTAATTATTTAGGCAATAAAGATATTTCTTAGTATTTCCTTGGAATTACAATGGCATTATTACTACTTGAGATATTTCAGTGGGGATTTTTATTAATTTTTTTTAGTAAATGAAGCTCTTAATGTATACAAGAAGTTCTTTTCCCTTTTGTGCTTATTTCAGAATTTAAAGCTGATAGACATAGAGCTCTCAGAATATATCTTTTGCCCAAAATAACCCCTGAGGTTAGATTTTCTGATACAAGAATAAGGAAGGCACAGATTCAGGGCTGTTATGGATGTCTGCGCAGACTGTGCACTGCACACCTCCAGGGGGCACCATTCACCTGTTAGCCTTTGTGAGTGGTGCTTCCTAAAGTACTGCATGCACATCCTGTATGACTGTATCCAGTGGCCGTAGGTTTCCCCCTCTTCTGCCACATGATCTCTTCTATGGCTAAGGATTAATATGAGGAAAGTTTGGTACAACCTAAATTTGGGAGCAAACACAGAAGGGTTGAAAAACACCCATTTTAATGGCATGGAGGCTTTAGTTTAGATGTCAGATGAACCTGGGGTTAAGTCTTAACTCTGCTACTTATAAACTCTGTGAATTTTGGCATACTATTTTAATTCTTTGAGGCTATTTCCTCATCTATAGGATAATAATCCCTTCTTAATAGGATTCTTGGGAGGGTAAAATGTGATCATAGAGCAGTTTTCACAGATCTTTTCTCAGCCCTTATCATCATTGTCATCACCATCATCATCATCAGCAGAGCTCTAGGTGAGCAACATTTGGAAGTTCCTATCTTCATTTTGATTCATTTTCTTCATTCATTCATTCAATAAATTTGTTGTAATATTCCATTAGAAGCAAGCCACTTGCAACAGAAAGTATAAAGATTAATCAGACAGACCCATACCTGTATGGATAGTCCCTCTCTAACAGGAGCAATCAGACATCATAACTCTATATACAGTTGAAAGTTCCCACTGTAACTGCATGACTAGAGCTCGGAGGCAAAAAATCACTTTTGATTGGAATGAACTTAATACAAGGAGTTAACTTAAACTGGGCATTGAAAAATGGATAAAGTTTTAACATTGAAGACTGGAAAAAGAAGCAGGCATTCTAAGCATAAGAAAGAAATAGAACATAAGAGATCACTATCACTTCTCCAGGCTTTAGAACAATAACATTCTATCGTATAGTCAGACCCTAAAATGTCTAACCTAAAGGTTTTAAAATATGTCCTGCTTCCATGTGTAAGGAAAGGACTCACTAATAAGTGAGTCTTTTATGGCTGACACAGGTTTCAGAGGGCCATGGTTTGAGGCTTCACTGCATAGCGGTTGAGAGGTTAGTGAGTACCATGGCACCATGTAACTCAGACACTGCCGAGCTCTGCCATATCTTAGCAGTCACTTATCTTATCTGAAACTCAGTGTCTTCATCTACAGAATAAAGATTATCACATTATCTAACTACCAAATGAGATCTCTAGAGAGCTTTACTACAGTGCTGACTCTCACTATGCTGAGTGTTCAGTAAAGGTAGTCATTGTTACTTTATTTCTTCAAACTTGAATTATAAAAACCACCTATAAATATACAAAATCCCTAAACGTCAAAAGTTTATAGTCTTGAAATTTATATTGAAGACATTTCCAATTATTAAAAAAAAAAACTCAGTTTTTTCCTTCTTTGAGTCTCCCTCTAGACAGCAGATAAGATACTATGTTTTTAAAGTTACCACATCACAAAGCCTTTGTTAAATTAACTATTAAATGCATTATCTTTCCCAGAACTGCAATCACTCTCCTTCTTGTGTGACCCACTGGATACTGGGATAGTTTGTGAGTGAAGACAGTTTTGGTCTCATGCTCTCTCTTGTCCTTACCTTGGTCACACCCTCACTCTGCCAGCCTTCTTTGTACAGTCTTGAATGTACAGGCATGTTAAGAGGCAAGAGAAGATGGAGTGTAAGCATCAGAAATCATTTTTACTCTAATAAATACAATGCCTTAATAATATTCAATTTTAAGTACAAACACAGAAATATATCTGAAAGGTAAATGGATTTTTTATTTTTCATTACCCCTTTTGACTAAGCATGAAATTCTGTCTTCAGGAAAAAAAAAAGCCTCTGATAGAAAGAACATGTGCAGCTGAGTTCTGTGAAAGGTAACACGGAAACAAACGGGCTGACATCAACGACTGGCATTTGAGTGGGTGGAAAACCAAGTCCCCCAAAAGCTGATGTATGACACAGTCCAACTGGGCAAAGCTGAACTTGGTGAGGGGTGAAAAGTTAAATGGAATTGCATAAAATGAAGCAGAACATCACAGAGAAGTTAATTTCCCTTCAAATCTGATGTTCCAGGTTCGATACCCCCAAAGCATTTCCACTGTATCCACATCACTGCAAATAGCAACATCCACTCTTCACCTGGCACTTCTTAATATTCATCTCTTAAATGACTCTATAAAATGAGATATTTTTCCTCGACTGGAGAGAAGAAAAGGATTTCCTACCTAAATATTTTATATTACAGTACTTGAAAGAAAGAAAAACATAAAGAATAAGAAAAAGAGAAAGAAGGTTAAATCTATTTTTAATTAACATAGCTTAACAAAAAGGAAAATTTAGAATTTAAAAATAGTAAGTTTGTTAACTGTATCCATATCAACCAAATACTATTTTCTTCCTATGATTAAAAAAATAGCAATTTTCTCCTAATAGCTGTGCCCCAAAAAGCACAGAACCGGAAGTCAGGAATCTCAGGGTTGAGTCTTACTTCAGTCATTAACTATCTGTGCTACTAGGAATAAACCATGTAATGTCACTAGGTCAGCTTTCTGTCAACATGAGGTGGGTCAATTGGGCAACTGCTCCATTCCTAGAAATCTAACATCTAATGATGATCTCTTCTGTGTGGACTTATTTCATCTATCCTATCCCCCTCTTTTTCACCATAGAGATACAGCACATAGTTAAACCAAGAGGAATAAGAAACTGTTTTTACCAATAATTTTCCAAGTAAGAGTCATAGATGATAGGTCTTGGAGAGGGTTTTTTAAAATATGTTTTCATGTTAATTATCACATATTATATAAATATATATATATTTTTGAGATATAATTGACATATAACATTATATTAGCTTCAGGTATAAAACATAATGATTAGATACACTGAGAAATAATCACCAATATGTCTAGATTGGATCCATCACCACACAGTTATAATTTTTTTCTTATAAAATTTTAATTATAATTTTTATATTTTGTATAATCATATAAATATACATAATATAATCAAAACAAAAACATTTAAACTTTAAAATAGTTAAAATGAAAACTCTTATTTTAATTTTTAAAAAATTTTATGGAAGTATAGTTGGTTTACAGTGTTACACCAATTTCAGGTTACAGCCCAGTGATTCAGTATTTTATAGATTACATGCTATCAAAAGTTATTATAAGATAACAGCTATAATTCCCTATGCTATACAATATATATTTAAGGCTTATATATTTTATACATAGTACTTTGTATCTCTTAATCTCAAACCTCTATCTTTCTCCACCCACTTCCCTCTCCCCACTGGTAACCACTAGCTTGTTTTCCATATCTATGAATCTGTTTTGCTATATACATTTGTTTTATTTTTTTAGATTCCACATATAAGTGATATCATACAGTATTTGGCTTTTTTCTGACTTATTTCACTAAGCATAATATTCTCTAGGTCCATTCACATTGCCACAAATGGCAGAATTTCATTCCTTTTTTGGCTGAGTAATATTCCATCATATATATACATATATATACACACATCTTCTTTATTCATTTGTCTGTTGATGGACACTTGCATTGCATCCATATCTTGGCTATTATAAATAGTGCTGCTATAAATATTAGAGTCCACATATCTTTTCAAATTAGTGTCTTTATTTCTTCCAGATATATACCCAGGAGTGGAACTGCTGGATTATATAATAGTTCTATTTTTAGTTTTTTGAGGACCCTTCATACTGTTTTCCATAGTGACTGCTCCAATTTACATTCCCATCAACAGTGTACAGGTGTTCATTTTTCTCCATATCCTCACCAACACTTGCTATTTGTTGCCTTTTTGAAGATGGCCATTCGGACAAGTGTGAAGTGATATCTCATTATTGGCTTGCTTTGCATTTCTCTAATAATTAGACTGTTGAGCATCTTTTCTTGTGCCTTTTAGGTATGTGTATGTGTTCTTTGGAAAAATGTCTAATCAGGTCTTCTGCCTATTTCTTGGTTGGATAGTTTTTTTTCTTTTTTTCTCTTTTTGATACTGAGTTGTATGAGCTGTTTATACATTTTGGATATTAACCTCTTCTCAGTCATATCATTTGCAAATATTTTCTCCATTTCATAGGTTGCCTTTTCATTTTGTCAATGGTTCCCTTTGCTGTGCAAAATCTTTTAAGTTTAATTAGTTCCTATTTGTTTATTTTGGCTTTTATTTCTTTTTCCTTAGAGGACAGATCCAAAAAAAAAAAATATAGCTACAGTTTATGTCAAAGAGTGTTCCACCTATGTTCTCTTCTAGGAGTCTTATGGTTTCAGGTCTTACATTTAGGTCTTTAATCCATTTTGAATTTATTTTTTGTATATAGTGTAAGGGAATGTTCCAATCTCACTCTTTTACATGCAGCTGTTAGTTTTCCAGGTACCACATATTGAAGAGACTGTGTTTTCTCCATTTTATATTCTTGTCTCTTTTGTCATAGATTCATTGATTGTAGGTGCATAGGCTTATTTCTGAGCTCTCAATACTGTTCCATTGATCTTTGGATTTCTGTGCCAGTACCATGCTGTTTTGATTACTATACCTTGTAGTATAATCTGAAGTCTGGGAGGGTGATTCTTCCAGCTTTGTTCTTTTTCCTTAAGTTTGCTTTGGCAATTCAGGGTCTCTTACAGTTCCATATGAATTTTAGGATTATTTGGTCTAGTTCTGTGAAAAATGTCATGGGTATTTTGATAGGCATTGCATTAAATCTAGATTGCTTTGGGTAGTATAGCCATTTAAAAAAAAGTAATTCTTCCAGTCCAAGAGCATGGGATGTCTTTCCATTTCTTTGTATCATCTTCAGTTTTCTTCATCAATGTTTTATAGTTTTCAGAGTATATGTCTTTCCAGTTTGTGGTTAAGTTTACTCCTAGGTATTTTATTCTTTTTGATACGATTTTAAATAATATTTTTTTCTTGCTTTCTCTTTCTGATAGTTCATTATTATAGGTAGAAAAGCAACAGATTTCTGTATATTAATCTTATAACCTGCAACTTTGCTGAATTCATTTATTAGTTATAGATTTTTGGCGGAGACTTTAGGATTTCTATAAAAAGTATTATGTCATCTGTAAATAGTGACAGTTTTACTTTTTCCCTTCCAATTTAGATGATTTTTATTTCTTTTTCTTGTATGATTATTCTGGCTAGGACTTTCAATACTATGTGAAATAGAAGTGGTGAGAGTGGGCATCCTTGTATTGTTCCTGAATTGAGAAGGAAGGCTTTCAGCTTTTCACCATTATGCTGTTAACTGTGATTTTGTCATAAATGACCTTTATTATGTTGAGATATGTTCCCTCTATACCCACTTTGATGAGAGTTTTTATCATGAATGAATATTCAAGTTTGTCAAATGCTTTTTCTGTGTCTATTGAGATGATCGTGTGATTTTGGTCCTTCCTTTTGTTAATATGGTGTATCATATTTATTAATTTGTGAATTTTGAACCAACCTTGGGTCCCTGGAATAAATCCCACTTGATCATGATATATGATCTTTTTTATACATTGTTGGATTCAGTTTGTTAATAACTAGATAAGGATTTCTGCATGTACATTCATCAAACGTACTGTCCTATAATTTTCTTTTTTTGTAGTGTCTGGTTTTGGTATCAGGATAATGGTGGCCTCAGAATAAATTTGGGAATGTTTTGTCCTCTTCAATTCTTTCAAATAGTTTGAGAAGGATAGGTATTAGCTCTCCTTTATATGCTTGGTAGAATTCCCCTGTGAAGTTGTTCAGTCCTGGACTTTTTTGCTGGGAGTTTTGGTTTTGTTTTTGTTTTTTCATTAGAGTTTCAATTTCACTACTAGTGATCACTCTGTTCAAATTGCCTGTTTCTTCTTGATTCAGTCATGGCAGGCTGTATGTTTCTAGAAATTTGTCCATTTCTTCTAGGTTGTCCAAACTGTTGGCATATAACTATTCATAGTATTCTCTTACGACTTTTTGTATTTCTGTAGTGTTGATTGCTATTTCTCCACTTTCATTTTTAATTTTATATCTTTGAGTATATAAAATAAAATCTCTTTTATTCTTGGTGAGTCTGGCTAAAGGATTATCAATTTTGTTTATTTTTTCAAAAAACCAGCTCTAGGTTTCATTGATCTTTTCTATTTTTTTTCTATTTTATTTATTTCTTCTCTGATCTTTATTATTCTTCTGCTGACTTTTTGCTTTGTTTGCTCTTCTTTTTCTAATTCCATTGGATGGTAGTTCAGGTTGTTTATCTGAGATTTTTATTGTTTCCTGGGGAAGAGCTATATCACTATAAACTTCCCTCTGAGAACTGCTTTTGCTACATCCTGTAGATTTGGAAAGGTGTGTTTCCATTGTTTGTCTCAAGATATTTTCTTATTTCCTCTGATTTATTCATTGACCTATCAGCTTTTTAGTAGCTTGTTGTTTACTTTATACATGTTTGTTCTTTTCCCATTTTTCTTTCTGTAACTGATTTATAGTTTCATAATACCATGGTCAGAGAAAAATGCTTGATATAATTTTTATCCTTTAAAATTTGTTGAGACTTGTTTTATTGCCTAGCTAGTAATCTATTCTGGAGAACATTTCATGTACAGTTGAAAGAATGTGTATTCTACGGTTTGGGGACAGAATGTCCTGTGATATCAATATATCATGTCCCACTGGTCTATTGTATTATTTAAGCCCATTGTATCCTTATGGATTTTCTGTCCAGATGATCTGTCCTTTGATGTGAATGGGGTGTTAAAGTTCCCTATTGTTATTGTATTATTTTTAATTTCTTCCTTTATGTCTGTTAGTATTTGCTTTATATATTTAGGTGCTCCTGAATTGGGTGTATGTATCTTAATGACTGTAATATCCTCCTCTCCTCTGGTGCAGCTACAACTAGGGGGGTTGGGTCTTCTCTCTAGTTGTAGCTGCACTAGATCCAGTGCCACACTGTGACGTGGAGGGAGTGGGGTTAGAGTATTCACTCAGCTCGGGCTGGGACACTTGCCCAGGAGGTTTCAGGAAATCAGGCAGCCACTAAAGCAGACCCCTTTCCACCCTGCCAGGGGCAAGCCAGCATACATGCGCTCCTCACAAGTGTAGTCCAGGCTTCCCACAGCTCTTCTGTTAGTCTCACTGTCCTCCAACCAGTCAAGGAGGCTCCTTTCCCTCACACAGGACTCCAGGACTGGTGCACCCAATCTATGGCTCTCAGTGCTCATTCCCCAGGGTGGATGTCCCCTCCGTGTATCTCCCTCTTACTCTGAGTCCTCTCCCAGGGGCACAGGTCTCAATCCCACTGCTTTTCTTCTCTTCCTATCCAATTATGTGTGTATCTTTCTAACAGCCTTGGTTATAAAGTCTTTCTCCCAGTTTCCAGTTAGTTTTCAGTAAGAATTTTTCCACATGTAGAAGTTCTTTTGATGTATTCTTGGGGGGAGGTGAGCTCCACATCTTCTTACTCTGTCATATTGATTGACTCTTCCTGAAAACCCATTATTTTTTAAAAATCCCTCTTAGAGATATACCTAATATCTATGGGATATATATATAAATAGCCTTTATTATTATTATATATAACCATTATGTAACCAAGTACAGCCATTGTATTTGTGTCTTTGTTACACCATTGGGAACAAGTTGTTGCTTAAAGGTTCAGCATATTCTTTCAATTTTATTGGTAAATATAAATTGCTGCCCCATAACTTAAAATACTCTGAATGTAAAAATGACAATTGCCTCATATCCCTTCATGTGGATTCTTTTAAAAAGTTACATAAACCAAACTTGTAAAAATTCAGATTTGAAAGCTGTTGTCATACCCTATACTTTAGTTTCTAAAGTAAGTGCTTCTAAACTTGGAGATCACATTTTGTGTTTGACTCTTGTGTTTGACTGGTCTATATAACATCTTATATGTCATATGAACAATAAAACTGTAATATAAATTTAATAGTTCTTCCTAGGTAGATTTTTTCTACGTTATTCCCATCTAAGTAATTCCTATTCAAGAAAAAAATAGTTTGTCCTATACCACTGTACAAAATTCAAGAAAAATCTAAGAACCAGAATGCATCTTTAACATGAGCTAAACACTGAAAAGTAAGCAGAACATTAGAAAGAAAAGGAATATTCTACTTCTGAAAAGAGGGGGAAACTATATTTTTCTATCAGTTATAAAGGCCATGAAATAAACACCAATTCCATCTTCTTTGTTTTAAGTAACTCCATATTCATTTGGGGGGTCATATTAACAATGTACTTCCCTACTCTTCAGAATAACAACTGCTCTCATCTGTAATGTCATATTCATTTCTGGAAGACCCATAGAACAAATAGTTCTTCCTATAGTTCACTGACTTCTCTGTTCCTTTCAGGTGTTCCAAAATCCAAATTGCACTGCACAAATTATCTAATAAATCTGATTCTCTTCCAAATATTCCAGCAGGCTGCCCTTTTCCCATAATGCCATCCAGATGGCCTTCAACCCACATGAAGCTATTAGAAACACAATAACATTCCATAAAGTCCTTGTCCCATCAACTCCCTCTTCTTCTGTTCAGTTTATTTCCTCCCATCTCACTTGCTGAACTCACAGAAATGGAGGAAAAACTTTGTAAACATCCCAGGCTTAAAGAGGGCCTCCACCACCTTTATGTTTGTGTGTTTCTATGGGTTGCCTCTCCATGGAAACATTGAAGAAAGGAGAAAAAGATGACTGGATTAAAAGATACTGCTGACCAATGAGGAAAAACTAAAGGCAACTGGCATAACTTAAACCAAACAAATGGCTTTTATGTCTACCAATCAAACACCCTGTATCACGGCATATCTGAATGCCTACAAAGGAGGTCACCCCAAGATATTTCCCCTTATATAAAAAATTATTCTTCAAAAGCCTATAGTGGTTCTTCCTCCCGAAAAGACAGACAAGAAGAAATAAGCCATAGCATAGTAACAGTTCAGCAACGAGAGCTGTCAGTCACTGAAATAAGAACAAAGAGTTTGGGCCAACATCTCTGAGCCTCAGGTTAGTCCTGACCAAAATGAGTACAGGTGAATTTCCTGACAGCTCAAAATCCCTTCCAGACCTAAATTTCTCTGAGGAAAAGAATGTGTCTGACCAGGCAGACCTATTAAAGGTCAGTACTTAGTGATTCGCACTGATTGGACTTTCATTTCTTTGCCCCAGGAATGCTCAAGAAGGAAGAAGTTCACCTTGCAGTCCCTAGACATCACCTTCATCCTTCCTCTTGCCATGCATTCACAGCCACTAGGGACAAGGGGAGGTAAATTCTGGGTAGGTAAATGTGGGTAAATGTCTAAACACACACAGTTATGTAGTCCCGCGAAGGAAGCCAGTGGAGGCAGGTGCAAGAGCAGGGTCAAAAACTTCCTTACGGTCTTGATAACTACACGTGAAGCTGGGTCCAAAACTATGCTCATGCAGATGGGCTGGATTTTGTCACTTGTTTTTAAAAATGTTCCTGAGCTTAAAAACCAGCAATCAACAATTTCTTACTTTGGCCTAAGTACTGTGGTGTTCTTCCAGTCCATTTGTTGACGTATAGTTTCCATGTTAATAATAGCTAATTATTTGGCAAAAACAACCAACAACCTATTTTCCCTCGATCTCACATAATTCAAGTGGCTTATAAAAAATGACTCTCACACTGCAGTGGTTACTTTCTTCTCTAATGGATTATGCAGATTCAGAACTAGACTATTTGATCAAAATTTGAAGACATTTTTTAGAGCATTTTAGTCTTTAAATGTCTTAAGGAAGATATATCACCTGTTTCTTAAAAAAAAAAAAAAACACTTTTCCTTAAAAAAAAAAATCGAAGCAGATACAAACTTATCAATGGACCCTTTAGTGTGTCAAATATGTACCATATAGGATTTATCTGCGAATTGCCTTGGTTAAGCAACTTCGGTTTCATTTTCTTGCAGCACCTCTACTTTTTTGACGGTAGGTGGTTGCAAAAAAGGTGGTTGCTGTAAAATTTTTGGCTGAATGAATTATTCTCACCTAGACCTTTTTCTTATGCCATAGGAAGTTCAAGCCTCTCTCCACTCCACATCAGTTATGAAACAGCGCCTTAAATATAGTGCACAGTCTGAAACCAGTAGACGGAGGCTCCATAGAAGCAGGTGTTGAGCTGCTGAAGCAGTGACCTTCTAATGACCTGGCACCAGCCTTTCAATTCTGCTCTGCCAAGTGCCCTCGGTGTCCACTCTGCCCTTTATCTGACCAGGGTTATGACCTTTTGCCATTCCAGGATGATCAGCTTACCCAGAAAACTATCAGCCTGGGCGAAGACGAGTACATGGATGTGTTTTTATTTGAATCCCGCCATTCCCCTCCCATCCAATATTCTCTGCCAGAGTGTAAGTTCTTTAGTCCCTCTTGTCTCAGTCCTAGTTTGTGATATATCTGGGTTCCTATCTATACTATTATTTACTCTGTGTTAACTCTTTCTCATGATTGTATTCTTAAAGAAAACTTTATATCACATTAAAAATGGAAAACCAGTACTTCCCTAATACAGTGGTCTCTAAATTTTTTGGTTTACATAGCTCATAAATAAAAATGTTGAGCATATACATTCCATCATGTATTGTTCTATTTATAACAATGTACATGTATCACTATACAAATATACTACTCACATCATAACAAACAGAAAAATGTCAAAGATACCTTAAGAAAGGAATAGAAGTAGAAGTTCAAATATCTTTTTGTACCAAAATAAACCATCTCCCATAATTCCTAGAATATGTATGTTAAGATCTGGTGACCATTGTTCTAGTACACATTAAAATAAAAAGGTAACTATTAAATTTTTAAAATCTATATACTACCTACATCATCGAGAGTACCATCAGTGGTATTAATGTCACACTTTTCTACTTGCAGAGGAAAGCAGTAGCATAGCAAAGAGAAAGATTTTCCCTGTTCTCAAATAATACCTTAGTCTTTTCACTTTCAAACCCTTGGCTTATTGAATGACTCCAACTTTTGGATCAGAAGATGAGAAGAGTGGCCCTCACAAAGTTAGAATGTTCATCTCTTACATCTTCCATATAACTCATGCTGCCAGCCACAAACATAGATGTGATCACCATTATCCTGGACAGACACAGGTCTAGTTTTTCAGTAACTGGATTAAGCAAACATTCCACTCCCCCAAAGGATATCATTTTTAGTGCTTCAAAAGCCAAAAAAAGAAGATACTGATGCTGAGATCTGAAAAAGAGCCTACCAAATGAAGTCTTTTTCAATTGATAGAATTGACTGGCTTTTAGATTTTTGTTTGTTTGGTTGGTTGGTTTTTATTTGCTTTCTGCATCTTGAAAATCATAGGAGGGAGCACCTCAGAAACAACTAAATATTGTTGACTACTAATCTAAGCATTTAGGGTTTTTTTTCCCCAGATGAGAAAACTAAGGGTCAAATTGGCTGTGATTGATCTAAAACACATGTTACAGCCTATATCCAAAAAACAAGTTTGTTTGTAGTTAAAGCCCCAGGCTCTTCCCGGTACATAATGGTGCCTCTTTGCTTATTCCAAACTAATGCTACAGAGCATCTGTAAAGCCTCCTTGTATCTCATCTAGCTCATTGGTTTACCTCTGAACTTCACACGTCACATGAACAATGTTATAACAAGCACAAAAAAGAATGCTATTTAATAAAGAAACTCACAATATCAAAATTAACATTGCAACTGTTTTCATTGTTCTATTTCTTAGTACCATATCATAAGTATAAAATTAACTATAGATGTAATAATTAATGTTTATATTCAGATTTCTTAACTTTACATCACACACGTCTTCTATATTTCTATATCATCTTCAAAATGGCTATTTTAATGCTTGGGTAATCTACAGATTTCATGAATTATGAGGTTATTCTATCACTAGGCATTTAGATTATCTGCAATATCATTTTGGTACATGAAGTTTTCTTTTTCTTTTAATTATTTTCTTATGCTAAAATCTCTGAAAGAGACTCTATAACTCTTGATCTATCATTTTCCAAGTGCAATACCCACCCATGGCTGCCAGAGAGCCTGCCAACCTCACCACAACCTTGCCAATATTAGGAACTCACTTTTTTCTCTTTTTGTTTTTTAGATTTCACATATAAGTGAAATCATACAGTATTTGTATTTCTTTGATTTATTTCACTTAGCATAATACCCTCTAGGTCCATCCACATTTTCATAGATAAAACATTTTCATTCTTTTTCATGGTTGAGTAATATTTCATCACACATATACACACACACACCACATCATCTTGAGCCATTCATCTGTTTATGGACACTTGTGTTGCTTACATATCTTGGCTATTGTAAATAGTGCTGCTAGAATATTGAGGTGCATGTATCTGTTTGAATTCGTGTTTTTTTTAACAGATATATACCCAGAAGTGGAATTGCTGGGTTATATAATAGGTTTATTTTTAGTTTTTTTGAGGAATCTCCATACTGTTGGAAAGCAGTAGTGGCTGCACCAATTTACATTCGCACCAACAGTGCCCAAAGATTCCCTTTTCTCTACATCCTCATCAACACTTGTTATTTGTTTGTTTTTTTTGTTTTGTTTTGTTTTTTTTTTTTTTTTTGATAACAGCTATTCTGACAGGGATGAGATGAAATTTCAGTGTGGTTCTGATTTACATTTCCCTAATGATTAATAATGTTGAGCATCTTTTCATGTGCCTGTTGGCCATCTTTGGAAAAGTGTTTACTCAGTTCCTTTGCCCATTTTTCAATCAGGTTGTTTATTTTTTTGATGTTGAGTTGCATGACTTCTTTGTATGTTTTGGATACTAACCCCCTATCAGTTACATTGCTTGAAAAAAATCTTCTCCCATTCAGTAGGTGGCTTTTCCATTTTGTTGAGAGTTTCGTTCACTATACAAATGCTTTTTTAGTTTAAGGAGTCTCATGTGTTTATTCTTGCTTTCGTTTCCTTTGCCTGAGGAGACATACCCAAAAAAAATTTGCTATGACTGATGTCAAAGAATGTACTATGTTTCTTCTAGATATTTTATGGTTTCAGGTCACACATTTAAGTTGTTAATCCATTTTGAGTTTATTTTTGCATGTGGTGTGAGAAAGTAGTCCAGTTGATTCTTTTGCATGTAACTGTGCAGTTTCTCCAACATCATTCATTTAAGAGGCTGTCTTTTCCCTATTGTATATTCTTGCTTCCTTTGTCATAGATTAATTGCCCATATAAGTGTGGGTTCATTTCTGGGCTTTCTATTCTGTTCCATTGGTCTATGTGTCTATTTTTGTGCCAGTACCACACTGCTTTGATTACTATAGCTTTGTAGTATAGTTTGAAATCAGGGCACATGATACCACCAACTCTCTCTCTTCCTTTTTCTAATTTAAAAGAGGTAAAAGTGTTGCTTTATTGTATGGCATTTCTTCTTTACTAAGAAGAATGAACAATGTCATATATGTTTGCTTACTAATGAGTTTCTTCTTTGTGAATTGTGGCCTTATGTCACTTTCCATTTAATCAATCCTTCCTTACTGAACTGATTTGTAATATGTTTGTTAAGCTTTAGCACTCACAGATGTATGAGCTTGGGCGAGTTATTTCAGCTCCCTGTTACTGGTTCCTAATCTATAAAATGAGAATAATCATCTCATAAAGTTGTTGGGAGCATTAAATGAATCAATTTACATACCAAATTCCTAGAACATTTTCTAGCACAAAATAAACCCTCAATAAATACAGTATATTTTCTCTGAAATATTCAATATATTCCTGCTTGTAAAGCATCTCCCCAGTCTCTGTTTGGCTTTCTATTTACTGGTTCCTGTGTCTTTCTATTCATTTATCCATTCATTAACTTACCATATTGAATAATTTTGCTTGTGTTTAATTCTTGGTGGGAATATTCGGATTTGATGGACTGCTTTATAGATTGATGGGACACTCCAGGACTGCCGAATTTCAGGTCCAGTAACAAGCTGTCAGCATTGTACAGAGAGCTCTACAGGGCTGGTCATTCACCTTTGAGTGTGACCAAGGGTACTGAGGATTATGGACCAAGTTCGAGATGTGGGCTTTTGCGTAAGGGTCATCCGAGTCAGCACCCACACAGACCACAGAAAGAATGATTATACCCTATTTTATAAAACATTTATTCAATACTGTGGACATAAATGTTACTGAACTATGAAGAAAAAAAAAAAGGTGAACTCTTCACCTTCAGTGTTTCTCTAACTCAGTTGATAAGTATTTCCTGAGTGATGTGCTGCACATACTTCCATTCTCACAATGAGGAATATGGACATTGTGCAGGTTTAGAGTATGGGGGTAAGAAAAATGCTGAATTCAATTTTGGCCATTTGAGATTGAGGGCCCAAAAAACATGTTGAGCAAGCAGTTGGAAAGACTGGCCTGGAGATCAGGAAGGGAGCATGGACTACAGCCATGGACAGGTGCTAAGTCAAGAGAATGGACAAGCTGCAGCAGGGAGGTGTGCGAAGAAAGAAAAGTGAAGGACCCAAAATGGACCCTGGAGGAGACAGACACGGAGCAGAGATGCCCACAAAAGAGGCTGAGAGGGAACAGAGGGCAGAGGAAAAGCCGCAACTAAGCTGGCACACATTTCAAGAGAAAAGAGAGCATTTTAAGAATGAAGAAGTAGCTAACAGCACCAAATCACTGTGTGAGGTCAAAGAACATTGGGATTATAAGGGGCCTTTAGATTTATAAAAAATGAAGAGACTGTGTGGTCATGACAAGAAAATTTTTAGCACAGTGGTGAGAAATTGGAGTAGGCTAAGGAACAAGTGGTAGTTAAGGAAATGGAGCAGAGAGAGACAACTGGTTTTAGAATTTTTGAAATTCTAAATTTTAGAATTTTTGAAAGGTGGTGGATACATGGAGTAGGAGCTGGAAGAGACATGGGATGGAAGGAAGGCTTTTTAGGGTGTGGTTCCGTGTGTGTGTGTGTGTGTGTGTGTGTGTGTATGTTGGTAGCAGAGATGAGCATACTGAAATGCTGATGCAACTCAGTTTAGTTGAGACAAAAATGTGTGAGTGTGTGTGTGTATTTATAAAAGCTCTTGATATGTAGAAACAGCTATATTTATAAAGACATTAACATTTTATGTTTTTGGAAAGCTCAAATTGCTGGAACACAGTAAAAAAAATGTTAGATAAAAACATATAGGACTCTGATAATCAAAATGGATTTTACAAATTCATGCACTAAAGTTTCTGGGCACCAGTATGTGAAAAAGAAGGGATTTGTTGTCAAATACGCCTGCAGTCCAATCCTAAGTTACTAGCTATGTGATTTTAGATCATTTGCTTAAATCTAGTCAGATTCAATTAATTCATTTCTATAAAAGGGATAATACAATTTGCCTAGTAGGTGTTTGCGCTGAACAAATAATAATACTAACCACTTACTGTCCACAAACCATGAGACAGTCCTGTGTATCTCAATGATGTTTGTTATTGGAAGTACAATAGATGATGTTGGAGAGGTACATACTTATGTTTCAGGAATGGAGTTTGAACGGGTATTGATCCAAGCAGTGGCCCTGGAACTCCCTTTTTGAAATAGCCCCAAATGCCATCTTGCCTTCTAACTATGACTCTCTGTGTCTAAGTTGGAATGTGGCAAGTGGAGCCATGTGAGTCCCATCAAAATTTTCCTGGGCTAGTCCTTCCAAGCCGTAGGAAGATATTCATTTTATCTATTACACTTTGCACACATTTTTTATAATCCTTATGTCTTTCGCTTTTTACCAGAGGAAAACAGGAATCTGTAATATATAATGACTTATAAGATAGACCTAGATATGGTATATTTTTCTACAAATCATCACTTAGAAATATTACTGCTTAGCATCACATTATGATATCTTATGCCTTGAAAGATCATAGTAGAAAAGTGAAAAAAGAGTTGTTTACCAGGCCCTCCACAAACATGCACAAATGTGTGCAGCACCAGAGATGCCCTCTGCTTTCTTCTATGGTTTCCTGTGGGTAGATTCTGCTTACCCTGCCAGTATAGTGTAGTTCTAATCTTTGGTATCTTCAGCCCTGTGTCACTTCTGGGTTATCTTCATCCTCACTGTTGACTTTAATAATCACAACCACTGCTGATAGCCATTAAATTTTCATGCTTTTACTCTGTCCTCCCTTCTCTTCCTCTATCCTTTCCACAGTCTACCTTTATCTCCAACACGTTTGCCAATTGCGGGAAGTGGCTGACCTTCTATGAGCACCTCTCTGCTTATAAGGAGGATCTTTGGAGTCACTAGGGTTCCAAACATCGCCTGGGACAGCTTGGATTTTAATACAGTAATGAAGGTAATAGCTCTCATCTATTGAGCATTTACCATGTGCTCAGCAGTGTCCCAAGAGCTTTATATACAGATCTATTTGCATTATAACCCTATGAGTTAGGTGCCATGATTACCTCACTTTACGGAGGAGGCCCCTGAAGTAGAGACTGGTTAGTTTGATTAGTTAATTTTCTCTGAGTCATCCAGCCAATAAGTGGTTGAATAGTGTTAAGCAACTCTCGTGTCCTTGATTAGTTTTCTGCTTTGGCAGTGTCACCATTTATTTGAAGTCTGCAATAGTCTCTCTCCCAGCTAAGCAGTCCTCATTATTATCATCTTAACTATTCTCCTGTTAAGCTGGGTGGACTTCTTTAAGTGCACATGTTATGAGTTCAGAAAGCCACCATTGAACTTGCCCCCTGATGGCATCCAGATCTATAGTTTAAGTCATCCTCTTGAAGTCTACCACCCTCCACCCCCAGCAGACCATCTTACACATAGTGTATGATTCCAAAGGTTTGTGTTAATCAGCTGAGGACTCCAATGATGATTCTGAAATAATAAAGTCCATTGTATGCAAAGAATTTTGTTATAATGTCTCCGAATTAATTTGACAACACACATAATGAACCAATAAAAAAAATTAAACCTTTTTAAACCACACAAAATGAAGGAACTTGATAGAAAAACTCAGAAGTATTCAGGCAAATAGTGTAGTACAAGTGAGTGACAAGATGGTTAAGAACACTAGATCTCTTTTTAAATATTTACGACTTTCCACTGAAAATACAGAAGAAAAATGGTGACTTTTAGAACATTTGGAAATGAAAAGGAACAAGAAACTAAAAATTTCCTAAAATCATACATGTCCTATGTCATGAGATTATGTTTGAAGATTAAATCAAACAATGCACATAAAGTACTGGTCACAGTAGCTAACATATTGTTAAGTATCAGGGAAGTGTCATTACTGTCATCACTTTCATTTGTATTTCTTGATCAGTGATATTCAAATTTCTTCGTTTCAAGTTGTTGCCCTTTGCCTATTTTCTATTTGCTTATTTAATTATTTATCTATTTTGAAATATATAAATACAATTACATGATTCACACACTGAAATTTATAAAAATGTACCAATGAAGGATCTTTTTCCCACCTCTATCCTGCATTAGACGAGTGACCATATCCCCAATTAGGTTACCACTCTTCTTTGTTTTATATTTATACTGTCAGAGGACAATAGTATGGAAGTATGGACATGCAAGTCAAACACACACACACACACACACACACACACACACACACACACACACACGAGCATGTACTATATATACATATAATTTTCTTTTTCTTCTACACAAATCATATCATACCATACACATTTTTATATGTCTGCCTAATTCCTTCACATTGGTCTTCTTTTTCATAAATTTCCTGGATATTCTTGTTGACTTTCATATGAATTATACAATCAACTTGTCTAGTTTCAGGGAAAAAAAGACTTGGTATTTTTATCAGGATCATGTTAAATTTATAAGTAAACTCAGGAAGGATTAGCATCTTAATGATGTTCAGTCTTTCTATCCAATAACATGCTATGCCTTTCCATTTGTTCATACAATCTTTTGTGGCCTTCAAAGTATTTTTAAATTTTCTTCACATAAGTCTTACATTTCTTCTTAAGCTCATACCTATTAATTTTATTTTTATTATTATTGTAAAACAGGTCATTTTTCCATTATACTTTCTAATTTGTTGTTTATTAATGTGAAAACTATTGACATTTGTATATTAACTTTGTATCCTGATACCTGAATGATTTTATTGTAGTACTTTTAGTTGATTTTCTTGGTTTTCAAAGTTTTTAATTATATCATTTGCTTAATAATACTTTTACGTCCTCATTTTCAATTTTTATTCTTTTTATTTCTTTCTCATTGATTTGCATTGGCCAGTTCACCTAGTACAATGATAAATATGGATGGTGGAGATCCTGTCCTTACTTCTAATAAAAACAGAAATGCTTCTAACGTGTTCCCAGAAAACATGATGATGAATTTTGGTTTGAGATGGATATTTTCTTTTATTGAGTTTTAAAAATTTAGAGTGAATGAACATGGCTTTTAATGTCTGTGAAAATGGTTACATAATTTTTCTTTTCTTAATATTATATTATTATATATCCTAATACTGAACTGTTCTGATCGTACGGTACAGTTCTTTTAATATGTTGCTGTATTCCAAATGCTAATATTTATTTAGAATTTTTGTATTGATATTCTAGAGAGACATTGATCTAGAACAGTGATTATTCAATTCGACTATGTTTTACAATAAATAGAGAGCTTTAAAAACACCAACAAACCAATAATGACCCACTCTCACCATGCACCAACCAATTACATCAGATTTTATGAAGGGGTAGCCTGGGTATCTAGGGAAGCTAATGAAACCAGGTCTGAAAAAACTGGTACATCATTTCCTTCTTGTATAAAGTCAAACATTGTTATTGTTGCTATTGTAAAATTACTGTGATGCTTACTTCTTAAAATATTTTGGAATTTTTCCTTTTACCTATTATCTGAATAATTTAAACAGCATTGGAACTATCTGCTTTTTAGAAATTTGGTGTAATTCTCCCATAAGAAACCATCAAAGCTTGGTTGGTTGGGGATTATTTGGGGTTAGGGGTGGAGAGGCAGAGGTGGATAACTGAAAATGTTCTCTATTTCTTCTATGGAAAAATATGTTTATACTTTACACTTCTTTTAGAGTCAATTTAAGTAAGTTATTGCACCTGAATTTTAAAATTTATTTGCAAAATGTTAAGTAGTCATATAGTCTCTGATATTTTATTTTCCTCAATTTTGTAGTTATTCTACTTTCCCTATTTTGTGAATTGCATGTTAGGCTTTTATCTTTAATAATTTAACTAACAGTTTAAGCATATAATTTTTGTTCCTTGTTCTCAAAATTTTTTAACTCATTAATTTCTACGGTACTTCTTACATTTATTAATGTTGCCCCTTCTTACATCAGATAATTAATTTTTGTAGTCTTCTTTATTTACTTACACAAGAACTTAAGGCTACGAATTTTCTTTGAGCATTGCTTTAGATATATCCTCTCAGTTGTCATAGGTACTGTAGTGTAGTTACCATTTTTTATATATTCTGAAATTTGTTTACATTTCCACTTTGATCCCAGAATTGAGACATTTTCCCCTTGGAGGTAGGGAATTTTATTTATTTTTTTGATTTTGTTCACAATTTTAGTTTTGCTGCTTTGTGATCAGAAAATGTTTGATTTGCTATTTATACATCTGGAGACAATTGTGGTTTCTTTGGCTGCAAAGAACATGATCAGGATAGGGGTTCATGGTTATTGGAAAATCACATTTTCGCTCTACTTTCATGGAATAGAACTTAATATACAACACATAAATCTACATTATTATTTCAGTCTTCTGCATACCTACTTTTTGCACTTCATCTAATCATAGACTGTAAGAGGTGAAGTATTAGTGTTTCTATTTCCCTTTGCAAGCCCTATATTTTTATATGTTGATACTATCCATGGTATTGGTGTATAGAAAATTATTATAATTATATCTTCATTGCAGATTTCATCCTTCAGCATTAAAAAGGGGCTTTCTGTACCTTATCTATATAACGTCTTTGGCCTGAATATTTTTGTTTGATATTAATGTCATGTTATCATCTATCTTTTCTGTTTACATTTACATGGCATGTCTTTGCCTATCCTTTCAACTTTTCTGAATCATATGGATACATGCATCCTTTGCCTATTTCTAACATAAGTAGGAATGCTTCTAATGTTTTCCCAGAAAGCATGATGATGGGCTATATACAACAGTAGTTCTCAATCAGGGATGATTTTGCCCTCCAAGGGGTTATTTGTCAATGTCTGGGGACATTTTTGCTTGTCATAACTGGGCAGGAGGTGAGGCGCTACGGGTATCTAGTGGGAATAACCCAGGGATGTTGTTAAATATCCTACAATGCACGGGACACCCGCCATCCACACACCCACTCAAAGAATTTTCGATACTCATGTCGAAATGTCAATAGTGATGAAGTTGAGAAACCCTGATATACAGAACGAATGGGTTTGTTCTGTGATCCAACTGGAAATCATTAGTCTTTTAATAGTTGACTTTTAGATGACTTGCATTACTGCTATGATAAATATATTTGGTCTTCATTCGGTCATATTATTTTATGTTCGTTTGTAGTTACTGTTTTTAAGTCTTTCACTATGTGGTCTATTTTCCTTTACATGTTCATAGTTCTTTTACTAGTTAAGAATACGATTTTAAATTTGTTTTAATGATTACCTTTATAGTTATATCTTGATATAATATCTTTGGTCCTCTAATTTAGGGGACTGTATCAAATAGTTTCCTACTATAAGCAATGAAATAGCATCATGTTTTCTCTTCCTTGGCATCCCATCCTGTTCTCCGACAACTTGATTTTGGTCAATGACATTACATTTCTTAATATTTACCTTTGTACTACTAAGTGGTTGAGGGTATCTCTACAAGCCGATTTATCAGTGGTAGATAATATTCATTAATTCACAGCTATTATAGATGAACAAATAATCACACAGTTTATTTTCTGTCTGCTTTCCCCTCTTAATTGCATTGGTTGTATTATTTTTACAGTGACATACTTGATTCTCAAAGTATCGTCCAGGGACCAGCAGCATCAACATCAGCTGGGGGTAACTAGAAAGATAGAATCCCAGCCCTCACCCAGACCTAATTTTTCAGAATGTGCATTTTAATCAGATTCCTAGGTGATTTTTCTGTGCCTTAAAGTTTGAGAATCACTAACCTATAAAATTGACCTTCTGTCTCTCACTCTACTTTCCATGTTAGTCTTAATCTTAGTTCTATTAAATAGATGGAAGTTCACTGCCAGTGCTTTGGCTGTGCTTCTCCAAGTTACCTCTTATTTCTTAAAGTTCATTTTCTAGTAATTTCCTATGGAAAAGTTCATTGTAAGAATATACCTAGACTACTTATATGTTCAAAATAGTTGGGTGTATTGTCTATATACTAGGAGGAGAGTGTAACTAGCTATAAAACACCTCACCCATATTTTCTTTCTTTAAGTATCTTGTAGATTTAATTGTATTATCATTGGGAGAATGATGATTGCTGTGGAGAAATTGGAGGCCAGTTTGATTTTTAATCCCTTAAAAATGACAATCTTTTTGCCTGGCTGCTCAAGCCCTATAATTTTGCTAGAATGTTCTTGGTATTGACTGAAATGGGTCAATTTTCCTGGCACTGGTACCCATTCAATAGATAAATTCATCTTTTTCTTTCAGGAATATTTTCTCAAATTGTATCTCTAAAGAGTTGTTTCATTTCATTAGTAAAGTGTTTTCTTTCATACAGAACCAAATAACCATAGGTGGGTCTCCTTTTCATGTCTTCTCTTTCTACCATCTCCTTTCTGATCCTTGTTATCTCTTCTCTGTATCTACTTCATTCACTTGTCTTATTTCTACCCTCCGTGTCCTTCTCTTGGCTTCCCCAGTGTCTCTGGGCCTTTTAACACTTCCCCGTCCACCTTCTTGCCTGTATTTCATTATTTTTTCTTTCACTTCTTTCCTGAGCTCTTCAGGATTATTTTTCATTCTTTCTTCTGCCTCACCATTCCTTTCCTGAATTCTTGCATTTCTGCATGGCGGTTTTTCTCTAAAGAGGTGATTTTTTTTTTTTTAATGAATGGTATCATCTTTATTCACAATATTCATCTGTCTCAGCAAAATCATTCTAGTGAGTATTTTTTGTCAACAAAGGATGATGCTTTTTTCCTCTTTTTTAAATTTTATTTTTTATAGATGCTGTATCTGTTTTGTGTTTTTAAACTTGTATCTGTGCTTATATGAGTTGGGGGCTTCTGGAAGAGCTGTTTGTAAGAAGTGGCTGTAAGTGTGAAGAAATTTGATATGCCCCAGGCTGGCTAGTTTTTCACAGATTCTCTTCTCAGATAAAGCCAGGCAACTCCCTGCCAGCGTGGCTTGTGTGCAAAATCCTTGCCCCTTGGCAGCCTCAAGCATCTTCAGCTTTGGGGGAAGGAAGACTCTGTCACCTCCCCCATCCAAGCTCTCCAACCCCTCCTTTGAACCCTCTTTGCAGACAAGGAATCCAGCTACTGTCCCTCCGGATGTGTCCCTGACCACAGGCAGTATACCGGAGAATTATGGCACCTGGTCCTTTTGGTTCTCTCTCCTCCATATACTCCCAGACAGTTTCTGTGTGGACACATTTCCTATTGGCAGCCCTTGCAGACATTCTAGAGTCTGTATTCCAGTTCACCTAAGAATACCAGCTAGGTTTTTGCTTTCCTTTCTCCATGTTGCTTTTTTAAGTTTCCCAAGAAGACAAAGGAAGAATGTTGAGTTCACAGACGTGTTTCTAGCAAATTCTTCTCTTACTGATTTTTATGAATTCCTTTTTAATATTAAAAGTTACACTATCTTTTATAAATTTTTCACATACTTACTTTTTGCCTTTCAGTTTTTTGCATAAATAAAATTTAAGTTTCATGTCATCAGTCCTATTTATTTTTTTCTTTCTCTTTTCTGTGCTTTTATTCTAAAATGGCTTTCTCTACACCAAGATTATAAATTGGTAATATATCTTGCATCTAGATGTTTCTTTTGGATTTATTTTTTACATTTAACTTTTCAACTGATCATAAATGTATGTTCACATATTGTGTGAGGCAGAGTTCTAAATTTTTTTCATTTTAATTATTGCAATTTATATTATGTTTAGAGCAAATTTTTCCTACAAATTTTTCAAAATTAATTATCTTTTTCTGTTTAGAGTTTTTTCCTTAAAAAATATTTCCCAGTTTAGAGTTATTTATCCTCTATATTCATAGATTAAGTATAGATAATCTCTTCTAATTAATTCATTATTTGACAAATAATAATTACTTCGAAGAAAATACAGGTAGCAGGAGAAAAATCACGGTGGTGAATGGTTTCGAACTACTTCTCCATCTTCCTCCCTCCCTTGACTTTCATCCAAATCCCAAAACTTTACTCCTCTTTCTATTAATAATCGTGACTTGGGGGAAAAACTAATACTTTCTTAATTCTAAAGTAAGTATAATTTTGAATCTCAGTATATTCTCCTAAACTGAAATAAATTTCTCTAATAATTTAAATCCCTGAAAAAAATAGGAGAAAACATTGACTTAAAGGAGGAATGAGTAGATAATAAAGAGAGCTGTGTGAAACACAGATTACAATATACTAGGTAATATTTAATGGGACATAATGGATTGCTGCCAAAATAAACAATGACAACAACAATCATCATAAAGTAATAATAATTGGTCATGGTAGTATTTCATTGGCTACCATTTATCGAGCTCTGGCTTGTCTAGCATTGTGCAAAGCTCATATAGCATGTTACTTAATTCCTCATAAATACCTAGGAGGCCGGCAGCTCAGTTCCATAAATAGGAAAAGCAGAGCCTAGGGAGGCTAAGAATGTGCCATGGGTTAGGAGATGGGTTAGAAGGATTAAACCCAGGTCTGAAGATTCCAGAGCCTCTTCACTTAACTACTGTTTGCTTGAGGGAATTGTTCAGGGAATCATCTCAGGAAAAAGCTTATCTGGAGAAACTGGCTTCAATAGGCAAACAGATCAGTAGGCAACAACTGGATTTTCCAGCCAGTCCCAGGGGTGCTCTACAGGAGGACAGTCTTCACGGGTCACAGAGCCAGCCCTGGAAATCCTCCTCTCTTCTCCTTGCCCAGCAGAGTGGACTCACTACGGAAAGCATGGCCCCAGGGGCCACAAAGTATGCTTTTGGAAGGATGTACAAGTTGGGAGTGGTTAATTCAGGAGATCAGAAGAGCAGCAGGCAGGCTAGTTAGAGCACCATTCATCAGACATTCAAGAAATAATTGTTAAGAGCCTACCCTGTGCCAAACACACTGAGCGTGCTTGGGATTCAGCCACAAACAAAAGACCCCTGTCCTCGTGGAGATTGCATTCAAGTGCGAAGAGAGATACAGAAATAGCAAACAGCCAGTTAGGTAGGTTAGAATGTAGTAAATGCTAGCCGGTGGGGGGGGGGGGGGAAGGCACAGGGGAGGTGGGGGAGCGGGGCTGAGGGGAAGGCAGCCAGGGTTAGAGGAGGTCACATCAAAGCAGGCCGTGGAAAGCTCATTCAGATGCCAAGGGTGTTGGAACTGGTGGAAACACTTGCTCTATTCTAATCTCTTTTCCTGTGACAACTGTTAAATCCTTATTGGCATCGATGTTATCATGATCCTCACCATCAAGATATTATTATTATTATTGGCTACCATTTACGATGCAGTTATGACGTGTCAGACGCTATGATGCAAACCCTTTTAGAGGTATGATTTCATTTAGTTAGCATTCATTTCATAGTGTCTCTTTTATTTCTCTCTAATAAATTGGTACTTTGGTATAATCCTGTCAGGCCTGTGTGAGTGGGCCACGGTAAGTCCCACAATCACTTCCGTCATATTCCTCATGGGGCTTTGCACACACTAGGCCCTCAGGCGCTGCGTACACAGAGCACGGACGCTCAGAACATATTTGCTGACAACTGAAAAATACAGATTCATAGAAAAACAGTGTAAGGACCAAAACTATGGATGGAGAAATCAAATGTCAGGGGCCTGTGTGCACAAGACCAGGAAGCTGTGGGAAGTAGGGCAGCCTGTCCACAGCAGGAAAACAAAAGCAGAAGCATCACTGACCACCCGTCCTTTGCACTCCCACTTTCCTCCTGTTGCCGTTTTCTTTGCTTTTCCGTCTTCTTCCCCTCCTGCCCCTTTCGACGTTTCACTTTCCAGGGATGCTGCCTGAACCGCTGGCGAGCAGTCTGTGCTCTCTCATAATTGATAAATGGAGGTGTTTTCCAATAACCTTATAAATCACAGCATGCAAATGGTAACAGTCGGGATGGGGAAGAGGGACTCTGCTGGGTTACAGAAGCCATAAGTACCTTGAAAATAAAGAATAACCCTTGCAAAATGACAAAGATAATTTCTTTTAGCATAATTGCCTGGCTAGGTATTAGCCATGAAATTACAGAAGAAGGAAAAAAAATAACCAAACAACAACAGATATTCCTATTTTAAGAGAACAAAAAAGCACGATGTATTCCAAAACAGTTTGTGATCATTAAATTACATAACCTATTATGTTTTATCCCTAAGTGGCTTATTTTTCATTGTGTTTTATCCTGTTTGCCACCTCGAGTTCTCTCAGAAATAGGTAGAATATGAATCTTCAATTAATTTTTTCATTACATAAGAAAAAAAATCACAAGCCAAAGCCAAAGAGGTCAAAATATAAAATTTCTTGGGTATCTATCACTCTGAGATGTAAAGAGTTAATGTTAACTTTTAAAAATATACGACTTGTATAATTGTTGAATCATTATTTTTGATTCAGCACTTACCATTCATAAGAAGGGCTTCTTCAATTTTGTGAGAAGCTTTGCTAAGTATTAAATATTTCCAAGATTGTTTACAGCCAGGAACTGTGGCTTTTTGTATACAGCACGCTATTGTTATGATTTAACCTAAAGAAAGCCAAATTAAAACTGATTTACTAAATAGGTTAAGGAAGGATAGCATACTTATTCACGATTTCAACCCTATTTCATGCTTAGACAGGCAGATCTTAATTATACACAAAAGAATACAAATGTTATTAGCATGATAATAATTATTTAGAAGATGTCCTCTTAAAAAAAAATTAAACCAGTATTGTCATCCGTGCAGCTACATTTTTCAACAGAATGACAGCTTCGCTAGTCGTAGATATGTTCAAAGTACATATACAATATTCAAAGCTGTACCGCAGACATGTTATCTGCACGAGCTGGGATACGCAGTGCCAGCAACGCACTGCACACTAATCATTATGTCCTACCCACGGTACTACATGCAAATACAATCCTTTGTGACATTTTGTCAAATATTTTGAGGATTCTGTACTCCTTATCACACCCCCATCCCTGTGTCCTCAACAACAATCAGGCACCCAGAAATCAGCTCCACGGATGGCACGGGCTCCAGCTAGTCACATGCAGAACACCGTGCCAAATTAAGGAAAAGAAAATTAAAGATTTACATGTAAGTGGTTAACAGGCCGGGCACAGGCGAGGCGAATTCAAGTTTACGTTTACCGCCTTGCTGAGCTATGTATGGCAAAGGCAGCCCTGGGAAAAGCAACTTTACCCTGGATTTGTGTAGCAAGAGATGTAAACATTACATATAGTATCCAGCATGTGACATAATGGATAAATCAATTTAAAGGTCCTGCATTTGGAAAACCTACAGAAAGGGTCAATACCTATTGCCAGTGAGCCCCTATACGATCAGATCGAGAAAATGTGGAAATGTTTCAGGGCTCAAGAGTTGGCTACAAGACAAGCAGTGCATTTTTGAACATTGATTTGCCAGAAGTGTATCTGTTGTCTGTTGCTCCAGGCTGGCATTTTTAATTATCTCTGGGACAAATGGATCCGTGATACACAGAAAATCTGTAGGGCTTCTTGTCATATTAATAAAATAATAATGAAAGTGGTCATCTCAGACTGCAAACTGTCAAAAATCCTTGAGAGATCTATAGTCATCTACATGGCTAAGCAAACTAACATGCTCCTTCATGCCATTTTAAATCCTAAGTGCGGGGACATAAACTAGATTGCGCAGTGTCCATTGTATACAAAGACACCTACTGTGACAAAACCCGACTATATTTAATGACCTTTTTAAATCTTATACCTAGAGTCCATAAAAGCATTGTAATTCAGTTGTAAAACATACTTTAATAATCAAAATGCAGCTGTTAAAATAGCAACGCTCATAATTCTAACTTGAGGCAAATTTTTTTGTTTTTAATGCAGAAGAGCAGACCACAGTTTAAAATTCCTATGAGGTCACTATTGGCCATTACAGTGTTTTTTTGCAACTTAATAATAGATGTTTTAAAGTTTAAGTGCAGCCTCAGGCACTCATAAGCATTTATTACAAATCGCTGGTTGCCTCCCTTATGCAGAGAGGAATAACATTTACATACAGTAGCACGGATTAATAAGATAAAAAATTTGAGAAAGCCGTCAGTCAGGGAGCGAAACTGGTGCTAATAAAGCCCACTATATTCTTCGGAAATATCAAGCCGTCTGTTCCAATATTTTGCCATTCCCCATGAGGTATACAAATCCAAATCAGATAAGTCTCAAGCAATGCCAAAGACATGCTGCTCTGCTCTCCAGTGGCACCCGGCTGAATCTTTTATTTATCTTCAGAGCAATTGTACATTCTAGTAGACTAAAGACTGAAATAAACTGAACATCACTCATCAGAAAGTTTCATAAAACGGGCCCTCTCCTTCCTTGTTTGCTAAACCATGATTAGTGAGAAAAATGCGCCGCAAAGTACGTATCATGGTAAGGAAATATAATAGTAGGCATGGGACCTCTGTAAGCAAGGGCTAGTTAAATAGAACCACATCTTGCCAGAGTTTAAAATGATGCTCACGTGAAATCAGACCTAGAGGAGATAAAATTGCTCTAGGAAAGGAGACCACCACGAGCTTTGCCGGTCCTCCCTTTTTTGGAGTGGCTCAAACCCAAAGGTGCAGGGAAAAGCGAAAACAAAACAGCACACATAATTTCACATGATGATTAAACTGCAAAGATCCTTGTTATAGCAAATCACTGTGTCACTCTCCCTAACTGCAGCAGAAGGAAACTGCACGTAAAATCATTTCTGCCCCTCGGAACACTGCTAATTAAAAAGTACAACCGTGAGTGTTCTGATTGGGGATGAGGCTGCCCGTTATTTCCAGCCCAAGTGAACATTGATAAAAGAAATTTATTTATTTATACATAATTATTATTGTTACCCTACTGAACAGTGCTGGGGATTTAGAGAAATGAGACGCCACGGTTCTAATTTTTCTTCAAGAAGTCTGCCATATTAACTCCATTGAATAATTACTGAAAAGTAATACACTCGTGTAATATTACCTTATGCAAAATTGCATTAATCAAAAAGTGAGCCTGCTGCAATCAAGTAATTTGGGGGTGGGGAAGGCATACATGCATAGCATATTTTCCTCAGGACTTATTTTCCTTACAGCAGGGTATTAACTAATAGTTTTGTAGCAACGATCCCATGAAAAAAAGGAAGTAAATCAGAAGGGTAGGGAGGGAAATACAGCCCTGGTTTTACATAGAAAGGGCCACATAAATGGCAAAGGAATGACCAGTTACTGTCCTGACAGCCTCCTCCATGGCTCCGACTCCGTGCACAATAAAATAAATCCTGCCCGACCTCTCCAAGGAGCCAGACCATTGTTCCCCACGCGAAGAAGTAAACGTAGATGCTTAATTACACCCAGGCAGCTTTATAGAACATGGGGCTCAGGATACAAAATGAACAGTTTCCTGTTGCAGTAGGCTTTCTTCGGAAATTAAGGAAAAGGGAAAAAAAAACGTGTACGTGGGGCAGATCATTCCAGGTGTGCATGAAACGTGGCAAATTAGTAAGGATTCTTGTGCATACATAATGTCTCATAAATACCAGAGTCCTAACAGCCCTAATGCGAGTGCGATCATTTTTACAGCCTTTTGTCTTGTAAGTTTTGCTGAGAAGAGTAGAGGTGCCTCTCAGATTAGAATCTAGCCCCCTGCCATCACTGGGGACGGAACGGCGTTCATTAGAAACGTGTATTTCGTTTCTTTATTTTTAAAAGGCCCGGTGGCAGGGTGGCCAGCTGGGCTGCTGGTTATTCTGCTGTTGTTGCTTGGGTTGTGGTTTTTGTTGTCTTCTTCTTAGTGGCCATGGCTGGGAAGTGAGGTTTCTTCCACCAGCCTCTCCCAGGCTGGCTGTGAATAGTGCCCATTCTGAGATTAGGAGATTAGGTTATTCATCACTTGAGATGCTCCCCGCTGTGCTGCTACTATCAGAGCGCAGCCAAATCAAAACATCTCTGGAAGGCATTTCAGAATAATTGAATGCATCATAATTTCCCTATTAATACATATCTCATATTACAGATTATGCATGAAATGTTCACATTATCTGTTACTTTTTGTTAACGTCTTGCTCCTTGCCAGTAAATTTAATACACAGAGTGAATCAGCATGCTATGATGAAGGGATAGGTTACTGATAGCCATTTTTTTTTTCAGGATTCAGTAGAAAATTAAAGTAAATCGATCATTTTATAGCCCCACTGGAATGGCTACAAGGGCATGTTGCTAAGCAAATGGTAATTTAAATGTACTGTGTAATTTTTCTACGCAATTTACTGAAGGCAGATTTTATTTCTCAGTTAATATCAGATGCTCTTTATCTGTTAGTGCATGATGTATCCGTGATAGACAAATTATTAATCTATGTTTTAATCAAATGCTGCAGCTTGACAACTGGTCACATAGGCACTATAGGAATTAAATCCTGTACCTTGGAAGAATATGACTATTATTAATACCTGGAAAAAGACAGATGATTAATTCAATACCTACTTGTATAAAAAGCATGCACTAAATTCTAACAAAAAGTAATCAAAGTAAACCCTAATGAAATTTAATAAAAATGTCCACACCTCATAACAAAAAGTCCTATTCAGTATTTTCAAATTGATTGTACATTTGCATTCCATGAAAGTTCTGGCCACAAAAGATGCCTTTTTAAAAAAAAATTTAACATTTTGGCATTATTATAAATGCAATATGGAAGCAAATAACTAAGCACTGGAAATATAATAAGCATTTTAAAACAATTACATGTTGCCCATGGTGAAAACTTGTATTCTTGGGCATTTGTAAATAGCAAAGAATTCTTTTTCTTTTGAAAAAAGGTACTTACCCTGTATGTTCGGGTAGCTTCAATTTTATAATAAATCAAAAATTACATATTTTAAGACAGATAAAAATACATAAAAGAATCTGTGTTGCTGACACCCATCATTCTTATGAAATTAAGAAAAGAAAAAGATGGAGGGCCCATTTACCCTTCAGGTTGCTAAAGTAAAGGCAAGATCTTCCTGCTGCTGGTGTACAAAATGTATTATTGTCATTAATGAAAAAGTTAATGGGCCATTTTCTTATATATCAATTTACATTTTACAATTTGAGTATACAAATGATATGTACAGCAGAGAGCTGATTATTTTTGCTCAAGGAAATAGTTTTAATGTGTTTTTATGGACATCAAATGTTGTGAATAATGATGCATCCACAGAATGCAAATAGGATGACAGCTCTTGGGCTGTGATCAACAGTCCTTGGATAAAAGGTCTGCTGGGACAATAACGCTCTGTGGAGGGGCCTGAACAGTAAAAAATGGGAAAGAAGGAAGACACTGGAATATTCGAAAGGTAGATCCACAGATGGGATTTGGAGTATGTCACTCACATACAAACATCAGATAATATTCCCAGTATTAAGAGAAAATGTATTTAAAAGAGAAATGTGTCTGTGTCATAGTGAACCACAGACAGAAAGATATTGCTGATTCTGGCTGATAACATCAATTTCCGAAATTAGATATGGCTCACCATATAAGAAATGAATTTTAATACCACATTAATACTATAGTCTCAAATACCTTTGGTTTACTAGCTTCTATGTGTGGCGGTCACTTTTCCTCACTCCTGTAAGGCAGTCACTGCTGCAGACAAATAGAAATACCTCCAGGAATACTACACAACAGAGTACTTTCAAGGAGCTGTAAAGAATAATTTGACACAAACTGAGTCCCTTTTCCAAGAGGCATGGAATAAGGTCAGAGATACTGTGCGATCACAAGCCTAGTCCCTGAAGAGCGGCCGTTCCCTTTCTTGGTCATTGGAACTTGCGGCAGGTCCCATCCGCACCTTATAGCCTGCATTCCATCCCAGCACACCTGAACACGGAAGGATATCTGGGTATCTCGGTGAGCAGCCAAAGCCACACACGCCCACCCACCCACCATTCCAGAAATGACCTCACCAACTTCTACCTGGGACTGGAGGGTTACACACACACACACACACACACACACACACACACACACACTCTCTCTCTCTCTCTCTCTCAGGATATGGCAATAGAATGCAAGACATCTGCAGGGGAGTGAAAAGTTCAGTCAATTCTTCATTTCCCCTTTTCATCTGCATATTTGGGAAGGAGATTCAGTATTCCCCTAACAATAAGAATTCTCATTAGAAAAAAATCTGAACAAGAAAAACCTAGAAGTGAGGCTGAGTTACCTACTGAAAAAAACAACAACTCTGGGTAATAAATGTCTAAGTAGTTAAATATGAATTAATTTGAAGGACATGCTTACAAGACCACGCAAAACAAAGTGTTTCACAAACATTCTTAACCTGTTTCTTCTGATTTTGAAACAGAAAGGGGCCACAACCAGAAGCCAGCATAACCTGAGACTAGCACCCATGATAAGCTGCATGAGGAAAAATTAAATTAAATGGGGAAAAAAAATCCTATATCAGTTACATTTCTTTTTAAACAAGGGGAGCTCCCAAACCAACAACAATGCAGCAACACTGGAAATGTATATTATAGGCCTTCAGTATATAATAAGAGACAGCTGAAATGTAAAGAAATACCCACCTATATGTGAATATAAATAAGAAACATAATGGAGATGGACAAATTGCTGTTCAGGATGAAATACAGTGATGGAATTGGAAATGTATTGCTCTGGGAATCCAGGATTATCAAATCTTTCTTTTTCTTTTTTTTTTTTTTTAACCAGGCAAGAATCAACAAATTGGCGAGGCTTTTGTTCCAAGATTACTTTTATATATTTCTTTCACTGCTTCCTACTTGGCCACTCAAAAGCTCACCTTTAAGCATTGTCTTTTAGCCAGCGATAAGGAAAGTTTCCTGGGCTGCGCTCAGAAACCCCACCTGGAGAAGTGCACAGTGAATGCAACCACAACCACCACACAAACAATCCCACCTTGGACACTTCCTTCCCCCAGACAAGCACAGTTGTAAGCTGCAGGAAATGGGGGTACCCACATGCCTGTACTGAAAGCTAGATAACTGGAATTGTTTGAAATTTGAAACACTGAGGACAAAAATAATTAAATTTGGAAAGGCTCCTAGAAAATTATTTAAGCTCCCAACAGTAATTCAAAGAGAGCGTCCTTCCCACCCACCTCTATCCAAAACAAAGTTACTTCTTTAACTTCTTCCTCTGGTCTGGAAATCAACATGCCTACATTCTTTTATATTTGAATTTATTTTCTCTGCCAAAATCCAGCATCAGTGCCTTTAGGCGCACATAGGAAATGAAGTAGGTTGGATCTGCTATCTTTAGCTATCCTATGCATGACTAAAAGCTGAAGAGAGTTAACTGACCTCATATGTATATGAACTAATTGTAAAATAAAACTGTTTTCTCCTTAAAAACTAAACATGGTGTTTATACATATACACATACGTATGCATACAGATACATGTATTTGTTTTTTAATCCTGACATGTAAGCATAAAATTTTTAAAAAATTATTTCATTCAGTTAATGAAATTTTATTATATAGCTTAAATATATTAATTTTAGCATAGTTGAGTATATTATTTTAAGTATAATTTATCAAGTGTATTTCCTCCACCTGATTAGCCAAGAAATCAAAAGTGCTAATGGACCCCCAATATTTTGTCAAAATTGGAAGGCTGGTAACTTAAATATAATTTAAATTTCAGCAAAAGTTGTGCTTCACCTTTCCAGTATCGATCTAAAAATCTCACTCTGACATTCTTTGTAAAGAAAGTGGAAGTGGTCATCTCCCATGGAATTGGGTATCACTTGGAAAAAATCCAACAGTCAAAAAATTTTATCTCAGGAGGGAGGGTATAGCTCAAGTGGTAGAGTACGTGCTTAGCATGCACAAGGTCCTGGTCAATCCCCAGTACCTCCTCTAAAAATCAATCAATCAATCAAATTACCCCCCCCAAAAAAAAATGAAAATAGAAAAATAGTTTGAAAAAAAATTTTAACTCAGAAAGCCAGAAAATGATGAGATAGTTGGTCCTAATCAACCAAAGCAGTCACTGTTTTACAAAAGTAAAAATTGGAATTCCCTCATTTTCCCATAAACAATGATATAAAATTAACTGGGTCAATGTTAAAACGTCACCTATTATCCCAACTCTACAGAATAACCTGTATGATTTATTCCACATCTTTTAGTTCCTAAATACACATACATTTTACATATTGTAGACAGCATATGCATCAAACCTTTCCATTTAACGCTACAGATTAGGTATTCTTGCTTATCATGACTGAATGGTCTTTAAAGGGACTCTCTTTTTAATACACAAAAAATGTTTCAATCGGAAGCAGTATAGTCATTTTGTTTTTAAAGAGGAAGCTTTTTTTACCCTTTGACAGAAAATAAAGAAGTCAAGGTCAGGAGGATCTTTTTTGAAAGCTTAATCTCCCCTGCATTGATGTCAGTACCTGTGATCGACCTGGCTTCTTACTTAACAATGAACAGAGGATCCTAGCTTGGAAGGCGAAACTTCTGTTTCATTCATACCTTCAAACCGTAAGGGAAAGTAACCAACCAAGATCACCAAAAAGTATAGGGGTTGCAGTCACGCCCATCCACACCTAAGGGACAGCGCTTCTCCCAACAAAAGGCTTCTGCCACAACAACAAAAAAATCCTTTGCAAATTCCCAAGTCTCCTTGTGGAGCTGTTCTCCAGGACACTGAAGCAGTACAGCAGCCACGACTACTTATGGATACATTTTGTAGCCAAATGAAAAATACATGGAAAACATCTCACAAAAATGGACCAAATCAATAAAGCAAATAAACGCTTCTCTTCAGCACTCAGCAGGTACAGCCTTATTTTCCCACCATTCTAAAGCAAATCAGCAATCTATCTTGAAAAATAAAAAGAATATTTCACCACAAATTGACTGCATTTAATAAAATACAAGCTCTCCTGCCCAGACAGAGAAAATTTGAAATCAATAGTCAAATTCCCCATCTTCTTTTAAGTGAGAGAAACTAACATATAACTTTATTGTTGCCTCATGAATTATCCCGTGGCTCTTCACATTGTGGCAAGAACCCTGCCAATTCTTCAATTTTCAGGTAAAGAAGAAAGACAAAGCATGGGAAATAAATCAACAAATGACTGTCTCTTTTGGCAAACAGGCAGATTAAAAAAGAGAAATCATTTCCTTTTTCAGAATATCAAGACACCGATGCCGGAAATGTATTGTTAGACAGCATACGGTCATTTTTTTTTTAATTGAGAGTGTTTCCTCCCAAATGGATTTTTGTAGCACTTTCTCTTAAAAAAAAAAAAAACCATGCAGTGCTGAATTAGTTTAAAAAAAGAGACAGAGAGAGAGATAGAAAAGAAGTTTAGCATGGTGCTTCAACCACCATGGTGGAGTACATTCAAACTGGCACCAAGATGGACACTTGGGCAAACAGAAACTGCAGGCAACGTTTTATGACTCCAACCACCATGGTAATGCCTCTGCTAAGTAAGCTTGGGAAGAAGACTGCTCCTGAAGGCCAGAGTTTCCTGGCCTCTCTCTGTTGATGGGAATCTGCACGTGTAGAAAGGTCCCAGGGCAAAATCTGTGGCACTCCGGTGCCCCCTTGTGTCCAACTTGGCACCAGCATGAACTACACTGGCCTGCGTAGAGAGTAGAGCAGGAATTTCTTAAATCCTATAAAAGTGTAGAGTAGGGTGGGGAGGAATTGAAATGCTCCACCTCTGTGTCTGTAAAAAAGTCAGCTGCTGGTACAAGGAGAGATTTGCATGCCGCTGCTTCTTCACATTTCAGGTGCCCTCCACCTGAACCCCTTGGCTGAATTTCATTTGGAGACAAACCAGAAATAACAGAACTGCATCCCTGGCTCCTGGACCCCCCCAAACAAGGAAAATCATTTTAGGTCGAAAAGGTTATGTTCTTATTAATAAGATACAGAAAAACTGAAGATAGTATTAAAAGTCTTTTTGATATAGACTTGTTTGGGGCCCCGAATCTCTCCCAAATTTTGAGTCTTGCCAGATTATTTTATACATTTTCACGACAGTTACCATTTCATTACTATTTCATTCCCTCATCATTATTCTTTTTTCTCCATGCAGAATGACTCCGTAGAAAATTGGGTCACCACTGGATGCAAGAACGTGACTACATTTATCAGCTCCATTCTCACTCACCTACACATACCTCAAAGCATTAAAAACCAATTCCACATGTAATAAAGCTTGGAAATTTTTCAAATTCAATGTTGGGTTGAGGGCGAAGGACAATCTCCCCCATAAATACAAATTTGCTTCTGATGTTTATCTCTGTAGATGGTTTGCCTGTAGATCCAGAATTGGATTGCAGTTCTGTCTGCAAGAATTACCTGGGACCCATCCACTCCTTCTCAACACATTTATTCACACAGCTCCAAAGACATTCCAAAGTGGAGGTTATATGCCTTCTTTGATGGAAACGACTGTTGGACGTTTCAACCTTCATATTGTATCAAAGGATGGGAGGATGAGGGAACCAGTGATAAATAAGAGAAACAAAAGGCAGGGGAAGGAAAGCAGCGAAAAGGGAAGCACATGGATGAAAAAGAGGAGGAAGAGAAACTGAAGCAGGCCACAATCTCCATGAGAATGCCTCTCTGTCTCAAGTGGAAAGAGAGTACAATTGTTTACTCCCTTCCGCTCTTTTTCTGGAAATCATTAGAAATGCATGTGGGAATTACAAGACTGCACGCATAGCTGTCTTTATGCTTTTGGTAGCACAGTGGTTCTTATGAACGACAGACGTTCATCTTCAAAGGCAGGTAAACCCCAGGCTGTCCCACCACCGCTGCTACTCAGTGAATCCCTCCCTCGGATTCCCCTCCGCATCTCCTACAGGGTGAAGAAGGAAACCCTTTGGTGAGTCTTCAGGATAGTAAAACAATGCTGAATAATATTTCCACTGGACATTTTCATCCAAAAAGAAAAGGCAGCAGATTGAGGACAGAGCAACGGTTTTACATCTCCAATCTCAATCAGAGCCTCCTTCACGTCTTGCAACAAATGGACTGTATGATTTCCATCTTAATCTGCTGTCAGTAGTGCATTTACTTGGCATGCTTTTCCTTTGAACAGAATGGTTTTTACTTCTGTGTCCCATGCCCTCTGCAACGAGTGACATTTATTTTAAAAGACTGACTCTAGGGAGGGTTGCCAGTCTCTGGGGGAATAGTAACTGCCACAAACAGGGATCTGTCTCTCTAATCTATCACCTTGACCTCTATTCTGCTACTTTCAACCCAAGATTTGCCACCTTGCCTTGACGCAGTGCTGTACCTAGAGTACTTGCAAGGTGAGGTCAAAGGTAACGTGTTCCACTATTAGTAAAGAACAAAAGTGTGTGAGTGATTTTCCTTGCTACATACATAAACAAGTGAAGCAGAAATACTGTATATTTCATTCCATGTTTTTGTTTTGGGAGATGAGAGAGTAAGGGCAGTGGTTACAGTTGGTGTCCTTGCTCACCTAGAGCCTAGGACTCAATGCCTGACCCCTTGACCAGGAAATACGCTCAGGGATAACCACCAGGTAGACTATTTCTCAGAAGAGTTAAACCATCATTTCCTAAAAAAGGGACCTTCAGCATGGAGTTCGCCTAGGAGAGGGAGAGCCATCCTCAGTGACTTACAGCCCAGATGGAGCAGAAAAGAACGACTCCACATGCCCGAGTTTATAGATTCAAAGCTGGAGAACCTGACAATATCACTCACCTTTTGCCTGGAAATATCTTCCCTCAGATCATCTCGTAACCAGTCCCCTTACTTCATCAGGTCTCTGCTCAAAAGCTGCCTCTTTAGAGAGGTCTTCCCTGATAGCCCTAGCTAAAAGAACAATCCCCATACTCTGCTTTGTTCTTCTCCGTAGCACTTATTAGCCCTCGGCATTATACTATACTTGCTTCCTGGTGATCTCCTCCAGTGAAATGTGAACTCCATGGTAGTCGTATCCACTGATCTATCTCCGGTGCACAGAAGAGTGTCTTCACAATAAGTGCTGGGTAAATATTTGTGGAATGGCCAACTGCTTGAACTTTGGGTACCTCCACATAGGTATACCTCACATGTAAACATGCTGTTAAAAAATGATGGAGAATGTCTGCTCCAATCAGCATCTTATGCTTCTCCAATTTGGGAGCCACATACCTGAGAGTATTCGTAACAGGAAGTGCTCAAAGCCCCAGGGTTAACACATCACAGAATACTGATTTTTGTATATGACACTTTATCATCCATCTTAGTCACCTAGAGAGCATGTTCAAAATTAGATAGCCAGAACACAGCTAGAGTTTCTGATTCAGGAAGTAAATGCCTGGAAATCCGAATTTCTAATAAGCTCCCAGATGATGTTGATACTACTGGCTTGGGGGCCACACTTAAACATCACTTCTTCTCTAAAATCCAATAGCCATGGGTGCAGGGAATGGCTGTTAAGTGCTTTAAGAAATTAAAGCACAGACACATGGAGTACAATATAAATTTTCCTTGTATTTTTTAAAATAAAAAGGGGACTGGTAAGAAATGGCTTGCTTGCTGTGAGTTGACTCCTCATGGACTAAGCATTTAACTCCCCTACTTCATTAAGGATACTTGAGTGCAAATGGTGGAAGAGAACTGATATAAGCCATGGAGAAGTCAAGACTGAAGTTTCATGAGCACTGCAAGTTCTTAAATGTAGCGAATCTCTCTCAAGAGTTGACTCAGAAGGAAATATCTGTGCCTAGTCTGCGGGTGGAGGGTGGGGAGGCTCTCCATTAGGTGAGCGTCAGTTCTGAAGTGGTGACAGGAAGCACAGTGTAGCCTGGCAGTTAGTGGCGGGCAGCCAGGGGGCTCTGGGTTACCAGAGCTCACCACACAGCGTGTGGCCATAATGTCATGCTATCCGTTATCTGGGTCAGCCATCTGTGGGGCCTGTTGCTTTGAAATGGTCCTCTCTTGAGCCTTTGGTTTCCACCTTTCTCTTACAGCAGGGGAAGAAAGGAACTGAATGTCATTTCATGTTTATAAGAAGGCAGGTCCTACGTTGTCCACGTGTCCATGGCTCACATTTCATTGCAAGGCTACTGTGATGGAGCCTTAGCAAGACTGAGTGGTACCGGGCAAACTACCACTAATGTCCAAGGCAAAGAGTCCTCTTCTGGTTTTCAGACTGTCAAGGAAATGAAACCCAGCCTTTCCGCATCAGCTACTCCGACTAGGTTTCCTCAACGGACAGAGTGCATAATGAGCACAGAAACTGGATAAAGGCAGTAGGTGAGCCAAGGAAAGAAAATGTCCGTGTTTCTGGCAGGTGTTGGCTCTTTATCAACCGATGGGGCTCATTTACTGTGTACACATAAAATAAAATCTTGGCTCTGTGTATGAAAGTATAAATCTTTCAAAGGCCAAAGATCCTTTTCTTCACCATTAATGTCTTTTGAAGAGCCAATCCAGAAAATGGTGCCTGGAATCAGTTTGGTACTTACAACAATGGGACTTTTCCCTAAAGAGTCTCTTTCTGCTGGTTTGTCACAGCTGCAGTAATCTACTTCCTACCTCAGTTACCGTAGCACTCTTTCCGTACCCCTCCCCCCAGAATTAAAGCAAGGCATATCTTTCAAGAAGAGAGAGACCCACCTTTCCGTCCCTTCTATCCTAAAAGTGCTACTTAGATTTATTTGAGGTTTGATTAGATTTGAAGCTGTCCTCATTCATGTGCTATTTTCTACCCCAAATCCTTCTAGCAGGAAACCGTCCTTCCATTCTGAAACTTTATTTATTTCTGCTATTCCAGATGTATGTGCCAATCAGTTTAGCTCCTGCCAATTCTTGTTTATTAATAATGCTAACGAAAGAATTGAAATTCTACCAGATTTCAATCTCTTTTTTTTTTTCATGCCTCAATAATGAGTCCCAAAAAGAGATGAATTCTGATATTGTCTCAGCAACTCAAAGGACTAGGTACGATCAGAAATCTGCCTGGCTTTTGCCCACCTTGCACGAACTCAGGAGGGCTATTCGTACTGCTAACTGCCACTGTATATGTGCGGATAATTTGCATTTTCATTGTTCTTTATTTTATGTTATTAGTTATTCATGAGATGACTATCGCATTCAACAACTAATCTATAAAGCTTTTGCTTTAAATAACAATGTGCCGGTTTTGTTGTAGGAGGTGGAATGGAGGATGGATGTCCCATTTAGAAATCATGTACAAAGAATTGAAAAATGAATGACACATAGGCTCTTCCTTGCCATATGTAAAATCGGGATCTCAAAGAGAGTGGCATTAGAGTTGGAAGAAACAGACTGCACTACAGAGGTCTGTACATATAAGGGCCATATTAGCCAGCTGGACCTACTGAGAAAGGTCCCTTACCAACCAGCCATAGGGAAGAGAAGGTCAGGTTTCACCATTCTATGTAATGAACCTGTAAATGACTAATTATTTCTCTCACCAAACAGCACAATCTGCATGTGAGGCGAAAACCAACACAGAAAGCATCTGAACTCGTTTTTTTTTTCCTCCTCCAGTTGGATATAGTCCAAGTTTCATACACATCACTTTCTACTTTTTCCCATAAAGGCTCGTGACTATATTAACACAAATTGAAAAGAAAAAATGCAAAGATTCCATGCTTTTTCTTGGTTTCAGGAAAGAGTACATTAATTCAGTAAAAACCATTCAAATTTCAATGTGAGGTCCCAGCTGTGTAGGGGGACTCTGTGAGTGCGTGCTATGCTGAGGATGTACATTTAGTTGTGCATCCTTACCCATCTCGGTATGAATGTTGATATAGGTAACCCCTAGACAAGTGAGTTTTAAAAACAGATCAATGATTTCATTTACCTGGAGGAGAGCACAGGGCCCTCCCTATACTCAGAGGATTTCACTGGAATCCCACTGTGGTTATCTAGGTAGGAGCTGCTTCACCTTGGAGGCACTGAATTGCTAGGCCTTGACTTGCTTAGGAAGGAGGTAACTACCTCTCCCAGGGACTAAAAAAATCCATAAGGAGAAATCCGTATTTTTTTCAATAATACGACTATGAAACTCAGAAATTCCGATAGAAAGATACAGGCAGTGGCAGCAATAAGACCTAATACAATGGATAAAATAGAGAAAAACAGCAATCTAAGATTGAAGATTTCTGAAGAAGAGAAATACATTTTTCTCACTCTTTCGTCTCCCCTGGTATCTGATATTTGGTAAATGTCCAAGAATAATGAGAACAGCAGTGACAGCTAACGTTTACAGACTTCCTACGTGCCAGGCACAGTTCTAAGTACTTCACAGGCTGTCATTCCTGCTGTCCTCAAAACAATCCTATCATGAGCTACTATCATCATCCCCATTCTACAGAGGAGGAAACTGAGGTGTGGAGAGTTTATGAAACTTGACCAAGGTCACACAGCCAATCAAAGGAGAAAGGGGTGCACTTTCAGGGGGTCCGGCTCCAGAGTCAACCTCAGAACTTCTATGCTCAGAACTTCTACTGCCTCTTAATCTACAGCATGATAAACCCAGAACAGAACTGACGGATTTTAGTGAGGAGTTGAATTCTGTTTTTTCCTACTGGAAATGTGGGTGCATGCAAAATTGAAAAGTCACACCTAAACTCTAAGAATACCAAAAAATTACACACATACTCAAAACTCTAGAATCTATTTGGCCAATAAATTATTTGGCAACATCTCTAGACATTTCTCAACTACAAATACGTAACCAGTTGAAGATAAAAGTTGAGCTGTTTCTTTTGTCCACCCCTTGCCTTTTCTTTTAGGATCCAACTCTTTGGCCCTTCCCACGCCCAGCTGTCCCAAGCTGGCCTGCATTCCAGGGGCAGCACCCTTTTCCTTCAGTCCTGCCACACCAGGAAATTTACACAGTATGTGTCCCATTCCCCAAACCCTCGAACTTTTGTAGATGGTGTTTTAGCTCTGGAACACTTTTTCAGATGAGATTTAACTGGACATCCCAAATCTCAAATGTATGAATAGAAACATGGAGGACCTGGAGCCCTTCAACTGAGCTTTCACCCCCTCTGTCCCTTAAAGTGCCCGAGATCTCAAGCCTCTGTTTAGACCCAAATAAATGCCCAGTTTGCCAGTAGAGACTGGACCGTGGGATGTGCAGGGTGTTTGAGGCATGTCCCCAGGGAGAGCCTGCTCAGTGCTGACTCCAACCCAGAAAGTTCGATCCTGCTTTAGCCCAGTTCTCCTGGCCCCTCAGCTGGGCCTTCTGTTTTCATAGACAGCTGACCCACCAAGGGAGCCAAATGATGACCATGAGGACTCTCCTTCCCTCAGCAGGAGGGTGTCTCTCCTCTCTCACTCCTCATTTTTCTGAGCTTAGCGCCTTAGCTTCCTTTCTGACCTTCCCGCTGCTCCTCCAGCTGTTACAGCTCAGCTCTGTGTGGAGCTCCCCAACATGTGGCCACCAGGCTTCCTTTCCAAAGACCACACTCCTGCCAAAACAAAGGCTGGACCCCTGTACAGGTTCCGCTGCAGAAGCCGCAGTGAACGCTGAGCCTGGCCCCACAACCAGCGCGCTTCTCCCTGACGCCCTGTTGTGCTCAGAGGCCCACTGCGAGGGCAAGTGGGGAGGAATCCAGAAGGCTCCCGTCCGGGAGTAAGAGGAGACAGTAATTCTTTGGAAAGGAAATTCGTTCTTTGCTTGAGGATACAGCTCTTTGACAATGTGTTGATGCTATTTGAATGCTTCAAAAGTTCTAAACTATTCCCCAATTATGTACTTTACTAAAAAAAAAAATTACACAATTACACAATTAGGTATGTTCATTGTAAGAAAAAACAGAAAAGAGATGAAGAACAAGAAAAAACTGAGCTATAATCCCTCTAGATATGTTTCCACAGACATATGCTTACAAAGTAGGATAATAGTATTGTATAGATTTCAATTTTATCATAATCATCTTTCCATATCTATGATATACATCTAAAACAGCCTTTGTAGCTTTTGGGGGATTTTTTTTTCCTAAAAGAATTTCCCATTGCCAGGCCTTCAGCTCGCTTCTGAGCTTTCTCTGCCTTCAGCATCACTGCAGTGACTGAGCCCTGAGCAGACCGGTGGAGAGGAAGAGCTTTGGGTTCAGAGTGGCTCCAAATCCTAAGTAGCTGTGGAACTTGGACACTTGGACCTATTTTATAAAATCCTCTCATGCCTCACTTCGCCATCTGTTTCAGGAGGGAGTAATTGTAAGAACGTAGCTTGTCTGCCTCCTCTGAGCCTTAAGAGAGAAAATATATGTAAAGTGCTGAGCCCTGTGCCTGCCTCATTTTGAGCGGCCAATAAAAGTTGGCTGTGATTACATAACTCATCATATGATTACTTCTGTAGAACATATTTCTAGAAAGGGAATCCAAGGGTGACAAGGCCCAAACATTCTTAAGGATTTTTATCCATATTGCTAATTATCTTCCAATCTCCTCTCCCACTGGTCAGTGAGAAGTGAGAGCCTACCTCCCTCCTGTTGGGACATGGTCCTTTTTCACAGAAGGCAGGATGCGGGAATGGAAAGGGCCCTGAGCTTGGAGTCAGAAGCTTGGAGGTGTAGTCCCAGCTTTGCTACTTATTCAGTAACCATGTGATCTTGAACTCTCAGCTCTCTGACCCTCAATGTCTTCATCTATTAAGAAAAGGGGGTTGGGAAAGCAGGTAGCAGTATTCTCCCTAAAAAGCCATATAAGTAGAGTCAATAAATAAGTTATAAAAGTACTTGAACAACTCTTCCTTGCCATCCCCATCTGGGGCACGTTAGCTTACTTGGGATTTGGCTATAGCTAAACCTCGAATCTTTAGAAAGTAGACTTTGAATTCAATTCAATTTAACACCTTTTGAGCATCTATTATGTGTCAGATACGGAGTAAAAAACACGGGAGCTAGAGAGAAGCAATGGAAATAGGTACTAGGTAAAAATGTAGCTGAGAGGGACTCCTCAGGAGGGCAGCGGAGGGTACAGACATTTCATACAATTTACATAAAATTAGGACAAATTTGAAAACTTTGTTTTATCCTTTTAAATCTCCTCAAAGTTTTTTTTTTAATCCAAGTTGCCCAACTATCACCCCAAAGTTAGAAAGACATTGAGGGGTGGATAGATCTTCCTGAACAATCACATCAATTACAAAAAGAAAAAGAAATGAAATGAAACAAGAGAAGCACACCTAAGAATCTTGCTTTGTTCTGAATCTCGGAAAGTATGCCTCTGAGTTCTTCACATCCACATACTTGATGGCAGCATCTGCCTCTGAGGATCTGGGCTTCTGTGGCCAAAGAGAAGGGCCAGGGCCAGGGAGGATGCAGTGCGGGCCCAGCGCACACATCCCCTTCTCCACCGGCCAGGACACACCAGCCTCACCACCAACTCCCGCCTCATTCTTATTCTCAGCCCTCACAAGCTCCTTTTCTGTCTTAATCAGCTCTGATCTGCTTTTAGCAGACAATAATAGGAATAAAGAGCAGCATAGAATTCGGCATGTGTGTGCTTTTTTCCCCCCTTAATCTTCTAGCCTGAAAAAAAAAAAAGCCTTCTCTCTTTTATAGGCTTCTATTGTTTTAGAAAGGAAAAAAATTAAGGCAGGAGGAACTGTGACCATAACACATGACATCTCCTTATAGCAAAGCTGCATATTTCATTATCGGCAGGACCGATCTTAATTTACAGTAGACATTGCTGGGCCTGCATTTTATGTTAAAATAATGGAAATGCTTCTTTATGAAACCTGTAATGAAAAACATAAATAGTATATCTTCTAATGATTAACACTGACTAATTCTACTGATGCTGAGTAGCATGTGCTTAAGAGATGGATTATCTCTGAAACATAATTTTACTAAGCACTGCTATGTAATTTGTTAAGCATTTAGTAATAAGTATGTCTAATAAAATACGAAAAAAATATTTAGAAAATGAACCATAATTTTAATATAATTTTAATTAATGGGAGTGCAATTGCAGTGGTTTAAATTACATTCCCAGTGGTAAGAAGCCTTTCAAACCTGATTTGTAAGCCAAGATGGTGGCTCTAATGACTGGCAGCAAAGTTTCTTCAACAGATTTCATGGGGCATGATCCAAAGATAATAGGTTCTCAGCCCAATGACAATCCAATTACAATGCCAATCAAAGCCAACTTCATGCACTCTAATTATCAGATTTAGCTGTCAGCTCAAATACAAACATAACACTTTTATTTAAATAAAAATTTAATTTAGGAAAAAAAAAAAGACGACTTCATGTGTGATTTATTGAGACTGCCAGAGCAATCTAACTTATTTCCCTGGTAATATAATAAAATCAGTCTTGAATTGAAAAAAAAAAAGTGAAAACTTTTCCTCCCCCACCCATTCTCCTGTATCTGCTATGCTATATTATTTAAGAGTTAATTTAAGCAAAAAAGCATAACCTAACATGGCAGCAGATATTTGCCAACTAGGAGTAGGTTAAATAGAGTATCAAGGTTTCAATGAGACAAAATTCCAAGTGAATAAATGACAAAACCTAATTAGTTTTTACCAGTCATCAGAAGAACTTGTGTTTCAACTAAAATCCACTTACACAGGCCCAAAGCTCAGGACATGGGCTTCCTCTGCATTGAATCATAGTAGGAACATGGGCAGGACAGAAAGAAAAGTAAGGCAAAACAAGGTCTCCATTAAAATGATTTTAAGACATTTGATATTCAAATCACAAACTGTCATAATGGAGAGCGTCAGTAACGAGCAGCAGGCGCTCCCCAGCATAGCCCCAGCCCCGTGCTGACCCTCAGCTCCCGTTACAGGTTTCCCATTGGGATGAGGAGTGACAAGCATCTCTTGGAGCAGAACTGCCCTAAGAGAAATGTCAAGTGAGCCACATGTACAATTTTAAATTTTCCAGGAGCCACATTCAAAACACAGTTAAAAGAAGCAGAAAATATTAATTTGGGTACTATATTTTACTTAAATCAATATATCTGAAATATTATCATTTCAGTATCTAATCAATATTTTTTAAACTATTAATGAGAAATTTGGGGGTTTTTTTCCTCATAGGAAACCTTACATTGAGAGCACCCCTCAATTCAGCCACATTTCATGTCCCCACTGGCCACATGTGGTGAGTGGCCAAGTACTGGGTAACACAGTCTTGGAGCCTGGCCCCAAAGGAAGGCAAAGAGACAACTGCCTTTGAGGTTCAGTTGTGTGGTTCCAAAGACACCTACCCCCAAGGGGAAAAAAATTATGTGTTTCTTTGTTTACTGGCTTCCAAAGAACCAAAAATCTCCTCTAGTATTTTATTTTCTTAAGGCTGGATGGCTATGCTACCAAAGAAAAACAAACAAAAACACATTATAGGGAGAAAGTTTGGTGGAGATTTCTTTCTTTTCCAAAATGTGCCTAGTGAAGATGTAACAATAAAAGATATGTAATGTTTTTATAGTATAGATTTGCTTACAATTAAGACACTCCAGAGGCTTTCTGAAAGGAAGGCAGAGGTATCACATGAGAAGAGCGGTAACAGCGGGGTGCAGGGGACCACGGACAAATTTTGCCTCCAACAGAGCTAAGTCCCTGGTTACAGATGGAAGTGTCTTAAAACCCGCCTTGGGATCTCCCTTGTTCAGCTGGGGGTGCTCTGTAAGGCCACACTCAGGGACATATGTGCCCATAATGGCACTCTCCCAGGCTTCTTGTGCCTTCTCATTCTTACCCTTGAGGCCAAGATGGTACCCTGAATGCCCCTCTACACACTTTCAAAATTCTCCAGTTTAAAAGGCACTTAAGATTTCCACACCTACCACACAGTGTTATACAAGAATGACAGCAGGTTAAAACAGAGTTAATTTGTTTCATCTTATAGACTTGGCGTTGGGAGTCACTTGAATTGCACATGCAAATAGATGCAAACTTATGCGAATCAGGGTTTCTCCAGAAAAATTGAATAGGGGAAAAAAGCCTTATAGTATTAGTAATACGAAGGGATTTTGTGGAAAAGGAAATTATTTCCTTACTTCAACTCCAAATGTGAGTAGCTTTCTCAGTCTTGTCTGAATGAAACCAAAAGTTACCAGACCTTCAAGAACAGTGATTTTTAAAAAGATTGAACCAGATTTTAGTCAGATTGAGATCATGCTGTTTCAACTTTAATCATTACATCTTAACTATAACTCTCCCAAGAAAAACTAAAAACTTCCTTACTAAAGGGCAAAGGAGTTTTCCAAATAAACCTTAGATCTAGGTCTGACAATAAAATAATTAAAAGTGCTGCTAAGAACAGAAAGAGTAGTAATACACTTCAGAAATGTGAAGGTGACAGACAGAAAAAAAAATATTAGAGCTATTGGTTATTATTTTCAATAATGGTAACATGTATTATGCTGCCTTCACATGTATTATCCCACTCTACCCCCAGAGTCAATACAGAGCCTGCCGCAATCGATTTTGTCCTTATGGCAATGCCCTGGGGCAGCAGAACCAGTGTTATCATCCTCTGTTTGAATATGATTTCTTAAGTTCTAGCTCCTGTGTGTAATGTCCAGATAGACCAAAGGCACCTCACCTTCACCTGTCCAAAGTCAAGCACAGTCATTCCCCATAAAACCTGTCCTTCGGGAGTGCCCCTTAGTCCACGGCCACATCAGCTCACTTGGCAAACAGAAACATCAGGCCATGCTCAAACCCTCTCTCTTTTCCAGTTTTACCCTCCACTTAACAGGCATCAAGTTATATGCAGATATCTTTAAAAAGCTCAGACCTCAATCCTTCACAGTAAGAGAGAGAGAGAAAATCACCACGGATGAGGGCTATCTGGAACTCACAGCCTCCCGCTCATACCTGAGACTCATCTTCCCCTGGGAACTCATGCTAATTACCGTTACCAAGGCCGGGCCGAGGGGCCCCCACTGCATGTTGTAGCCCAACATGGAAACACAGTTTTTTCTTCAATTCCCCAAAGCCCTGCTGAGACAAAGTGAAGACAAGACTCCACTAAGCAAAGATAATAAAAAAGAAATAAATACAAGAATAACAAGTAACTAGATGGTCTAATGTATGATATACGGCTCATTTTTAGTGTGTAGCCCTCTGGGGATGGCTGGTCCTTTCTAGCTCCCAAATTGCAGCCAGCCCGTGGTAGGTGGGCCTCCCCACCCCTGAGAAGTGTACCAAAACTCCCTGGCACTGTGGCCTCCCATGCACGGCTGACCCGAAAGAATGAAATCCAAGAGAGACTAGTCTCCTTCTAGTCTGGTTGCAATCCTTCCTATTAACTTCATTTTCCTTCATGAGGACCTCAGTTTCCCAAATGTCTGTTATGGAGACCACCTCAGCCCCCCACAATCACAAAGGCCTGGGATTACCTTACAGCCTCAAGATCTCAGTAATCAAAATCCAACTCTACAAATCTAAGGCACAGGAAATGTACACAGGCGATGGCAGGAGATCCGTTCTTTATCCAGGTCCAGTATTTTCAAAATGTCTCTCAACTCTGCCCTTCCCTCTGCCAACCCTCTCAAAGTCAATCATTTCTATCTTCTTTCATAATCGGGCCTATGAGGTTTTTAAAATGATACACGTAATTCATGCTCATTTTAAGAAATCTGCAAAGTAATCAGAAATTCAGAGACAAAACCAGAAGTCATCCATACTCCTATGGTCTCCTCCATATCTTAACTGAACACATGCAGTGGTCCTTTGGTTCTCCCGGATTCCAACCTCTCCCTGCTCCAGGGCAGCTGCAATATTGCCTCTGAATTCCATTCGCTTCCCATGCATTGACATAACTGAATTCAACAAGAACTTTTACTGATTAGCTCCCTTTGCTGAAAAAGACTCAGATCTCTTCACAGAGATCAGTTATTTCACCCCCCTGGTTGAAAACCTGTGGCTCCCTCACTGCCTTAGAATATACTCCAAATACCTCAGAACGACATCTCAGCTCCTTTTCAGCAGACATTACTGGATTCATTGCCCACATCACCGTGTCCCCATGCATCTATATGTCTTGTCCGCCAGCCACAGTGGACCCTCTGCAATTCTTCCAGGCATGCCTCTGCTTTTGTAGACATCATTGCCTTTACTGAATCTCCATCTGCTACACATGCGCACGCACACCCCCACCACCACCATACCATCACCTCCTGGGATGATAGTGACCACTCAAGAAATAGATGTTAAATAAAATGAATAAAATATTACATTGTATTGGTTTCACCTGAGACCAAGACATTTATACGTGCACCAAGCACTTAGAATTTTAAAATGACCCTTTGAGAGAGGGGGTGGGAAAATTTTTTTAATAAAAGAAAACAAAATGACATTTTGAGGAGGATAGGGTATGACTGGAACATATTTTTAAAAAGTCATATTCCCAAAGACTCTTTTAACATTATGTACAACAACAGATGTGGTGCCTCTCGGAGGATGTGCAGTGGAAGGGGTGCCACCATCTCTTGTTTAGATTGCAAGAGTGAGTTGGAGGGGGTTCCATAATTATGCCAACATATTTGCCTGGAAGAGGTGGGATCTCAAGATCACACAGCCTAAAGGGAGTGTTTTTGGCAGAGGGTACCATGAGGCTATTTCAAGCAAAAATGGAAGCTGTGTGGACAAGTTGAGGTAAAACTGGTATTTGGGGTTGAATAGGTAAAGGTGCCCATAAAGACCAGGGAGGAGAGCCTGGGGCATGAAAGGCCATGGAGATTGTTCAAAGCACCTGCCACTTTAAGACTCTCTGCAACTTGGTAGGAACAGCTTAGATGTCATGCTAGGAAAAAATAAAAGTTTTCATTCATTATTAAGTCCTACAATTGCACAACTGTCTTAAACTAATCCAACACTTCAGCCCTGCCTTACCTCACCACATCTCTGGCTGTGGTCTGGCTCTTCACTTCAAACTCATGCTCTCCACCCCCACCAGCTCCATTCTCCAGCCTTGTGGTCTCCTTGGGCAGCTGACCCTCTACTTCATCTCCCCCTGGCATCTCACCTCCACCCTCCCGGCTTGGCATTGCCAAAACTGATTCCTGGTGATCATTTGGGGTTCTGATCTCCCTGGCTTGGTGCCAGGGCCCTCTTGTCTTACTCTACTCCAGGGGGTAGTTGAAAAGGTAGAAGTAGAAATTCTAAGGACATTCCTACCCTCACTGTCCAGCCTCCTGAAGACAAGGGCAAGTCAGTGGAAAACTTCAAGGAAATGTTTGAAAACCTAAGTCCTAATTCGAAGCCCAAGTATGAGAGAATTTAAGCAAATCTATCATGTAAGTAGTTTCAAAAACAGGTTTTATTTTTGAGGGTGATATTAATCATTTTTAGATGGACAGCATCACTGATTGGGGATGATACATTCTACAGACTTTTTCAAAAAACCTAAACCTTTTCTCCCACCAGAGAGGAGGATCCAACTACCTTCACTGCTGCCCGTGACCTCACCTGTTCTGCCTCTCCCCTAGGACCTCACACCATCTGATCATTCCTCACTCTCCACCTTCTGTAGTTCTACTGGTTCCTTCTCCTCCAACTGCAAACATGCGTAAGGCCACCAGATTCTTTAAAATAAGCAAACAATCCTGCCCTTTCAAGAACATAGCTCTTTGGTCTCCATTAAGAATTTAATGAAGAGTCATTTATAACCAATTCCTCCCCACTCTTTTCATATAACTTCACACCCTCCCTCAAAATTCTATGGAATATAGAATCACTATCACTTTTCTAAGGGCCAGAGCCACATTCCTACCTACCTGCAGGAAAATTTTGATTGACTGTCCTCTGAAAATCGGTATATTAAATAATAGTTTCAGCCTTTAGATTGTAAATAGGACAGTAACATCCTCATCTTATAGACCGTGCCATTCATCTCCAAGGTGGCCAGTCTGTATCACAGCATTGACACAATCCAGCCCACAGAACTGGCATTAGTTCTACTGTGAGCCCTTTGAAACTGTGGGTTGCCAGACTTAAGCCTTCCCCCAACTCCTGTCACCTAAATAGCTGGACAACTTTAACGAACAGTTTCCAAATAGTGCATCAGTTTTCCAAGAGATGGCTAGTCCTTCATATCTTAACTAGTTTTTACTAACCCCTTCCACGTAGGGACGTGACTGTATACCGCCAGGTCTACTGCCACCAAATTCTCCAAAATGATTGAGACCCCAAGCATGCCCACTACCAGGTGTTCCACATACTTCTGCTGCCATGACTGGACTCATTTAAATTCCATTCTTGGCTCATTTACGGCAGCCTTAGAGCTCCATTCCCCTAGCCCTTTGTCCAGTATGGTCTTGGCTCCCTCCTTCCTGAGGGCCTGTTTATTGCTGAGGTCTAAGAATACTTTCAACAATGATGCCATCTGAATTGTGCTATGTACAAACTGTCTCATTACATTTTCTTTCCAAAGCAAATCACTCTGGTGCCCCTGTCTCTGTTTATGAGAAGTGACTCAAAATGGAGTCAGCTTCCCATTCCCTTCCCTCCATATTTCCAATCGTTTTCAAGTTTCCAGACTCCCTTATCACATTCAACCATTCTCTTCCCTCCAGTCTCACTTTCCCTAGTAGAGTCCAGGTCCTCGTTACCTTCTAGGCTATTGCCAGAGACCCTCCCTGGACACCCATCCCCTCCAGTTCCAACTTTTTTCTGTTTCATTATCAATCTTTGTAAAATATAGCTCCCATCACAGCTCTCTCATATTTAATAACTTTTAGTGATAGCCCATTTTCACCAGTTTTGAGACAAATTAACATGCCTGGCATTTAAAGTCTTCCCCCAAATACTCCAAATGTATTTTATGCTTTATCTACATAGTGCTGCTAACCATTTCCCCAACAGGCTTCACTTTCCCAACTCTGTGCCATTGTTTGTACTGTTATCTCTGCCTGGAATTTCCTAATCTCCATGAATAAAAATACTGCCTACCCTTCAAGGTTCTTAACATAAAATCTTTCTAGATTTTCTTACGCAAAAGTGGTCACTCTCTCTTTTAAACCCCTATAACATCTGGTTTATCCCTCTCCTGTAGTTCTTATAATTCTTCCTGTATCCTATCTCTTTATATTCTTGTTTTATCCATTGTAAAGGACTTCGTTCTCCCTTACAGCAGATGTGGTAGGCAAAATTATAAAGTGATCCCCCAAGATTCCTGACTGCTGGTATAGGTACACCTTCTCCAAGTTATCCAATCAAGCCTTAACCTAAGTACTGCTGTGAAAAGATTCTGCAAATAGAATTAAGGTCCCAAATCAGTTGACATTAAGATAGAAAGATTATCTGGGTGGACCTGACCTAATCATGAGCCCTTTAAAGACAGAAAGTTTTCTTCATCAGAAAGAAAAGTCAGAGAATCCAAGTACAGAGGGAATGTGAGGCATGAGAAGTTCTCATTGCTAGTTTAAAAACAGAAGGGGCCACGAGGCAAGGAATGCAGGAAGCTTCTAGGAGTTGTGAGCGGTCTTCAGTAAGAAAGCCAGAGAAAACATAGGGACCTCAGTCCGGCAACCACCAAGAACTGAATTCTGCCAAGAATGACCTTGGAAGAGGTTTCTTTCCAAGAGCCTCCAGACAAAAACATGGCCCAGCTGACAGCTTGACTTTACCCTGAACAGACAACCCAGCCACACTGTGCTGAGCTTCTGACCTACAGAAGCTAATAAATGGGTGTTGATTAAGGCTGATAAATTTGTGGTAATTTATAAAACATCAATAAAAAGCTAATCCAGCGGGGTAATATCCTTCTCACGTTATTATAAGCAGCAATGCAAGGCTAAGTGGCTTGTATATGACAGTGTAGTAATAAATATTTACTTTCCAATTGCATGAAAACTATTTGGGATGTAACCCTGTCAGCAAGAACAAATAGACAGGCAAAATAAAAGGCAAATGGGATAAAGTCTTTGTGTTTTTTACTAAGGAGAATTTGGGAAATTCTTAATTTATCAACTCTGATAAGGCCACCTTCTAGCACATCTTGAAAATCCTGAGTGCAAGTCTCTAGAACAAACTCAGTTCTGAAAATTGGTCTTGTTTCTTAAGAAGCCCATTTCAAGAAATATACAACTGTGGCCATTTGCAGAAAAACACTCCTGGTGACAGTGCTTAACTGGCACCTGGCGCAATACCTGGGATTGCAGGCAAGGGCCTTGCCATCCGCCTTTCCAAACTCAGGACTTCAGCTCTTACATAAAATGACTAATTCTTCCTTTCAGCACTACCACTCTCTTCCTGTTAATTTCTTCAAGTGGTTTTGTCTCTCTTCTAGTCTCAAAATGTGACCAGACTTGAACATTGCTGACATTTAAACATCATATTAATTTTTTTTTCCTTTAAGCTGAATGCTAAATCTAAAACTCCATGCACTATACCTGCCATAGAGTCTGGGAAGGAGAAAGCAGCTGCCCAGCACACAGGAGGGGACGCACCTTCACATCTAAAGAGTTCCCCACCCAAAGAGTTCCAAGGCCCCAGGAAAGTCACTTAACCCACTAAGATTCAGCTTTCTCATTGGCTAAATGAACTCCCAACACTGACCTCTTAGAGCTGTTGCCATATTCAAATGAAAAATGAAGAACCAAAGGCCTAGAAGAGCACGGTGGGCATGGCACCACAGTCATCCAAAGGGAATCTCTGTCCCTCCCATTGGCCTGTATACTTTAGTGACTGCTTTCAGTGAAACTATGGTGAGGTTTGTAGGCAGCTAATATAGACTTTGGGCCATCCATAACTTTCGCCGTGGTACAGTCAGACTATTATTTACCCAATAAACCGTAACTGCAGTGGGCACCCAATAATTCAGCACTGGAGAAGTATGTGCTGCAGAAGAAGTTATTATGGTCCATCAGATCAAAAATTCACTTCTAAAGAAGTGTCCAAGTACAGACATACACAATGGGCTGAAATCATTACTGACTATTTTGCCAAATAATACACATTTTCAAAATTACCGCAGCACCTATCATATACCTCACTGTGTGCTTATCCAACACATAGAAGGGATTTTAGAAGAAGAAAGAAAATAAAAGGGGGGAAAAGGACATAAATCATTATATTTCAAAATACAAAGATTATATTACAAATGTAGAGAAGCCCAAAAATCTGAAAAGTAAAGACAGGTATTTCTTTTTAATTTACATTGTGCAGGTTGTTCTTATTATTATCACTTTTTTTTTTTAAACCCCAAGCCCCTTCAGCTGAAAAGACACTGTACGCCTTCACTCTAAATGTTCTGCATGTTTTCTGCTTGTGTTATTCTAAAAGGTCTGAACAAAGAGCTTGTCGTATTGCTGGCAATTTGGAAAACCACCAAAGTTACAATAGATGCTGAATATCTTTGCTTCTTTCAGTTTTGCTCCACAGAAAGAAATCAAGGCATCCTTCCTGGATGTCTGTTTTGTTTTTGTAATCACTCCAGCACACGGTGTGTACATACAGAGTGACAGAGGCTCAAGTTCATGAGAATAATGATAAAATGAAGAGACTCAAAATTCTTAATGTTAAAAGGCTTGATTAGGATAAATACCTCAAATTTCATACACAGAAGTAAATTGCTGAGATTTATCAAAAGTTTATTTGTATTAATTAATGTTTTTCATTTAGAGGTAGGAGAACATGCATTGAAAATAAAATCACCATTCTACAATCCCAGATGAATTCTGGAGATCTTCATATAATGGTTTTGTTTGTGTTTTGTTTTTTAACTTACCCCTTCCACCAAGTTGTTCTCTTTCTTTTATTCTTTTCTCTCTCCTGCCTCCTTCTCTACTTCACCCTCCCTTCCTCTTTCTCTGCACCCCCTGCATCCCCATCTCTCAGCCATGCCCTCTCTTTCTCTCAGACACACAGGGAAAACATCAGATTAATTATAGTGCCCCCAACTTTTTTGTTTGTTTTGACTCGAGACGAAAGGGCATTTCACAGCCTATCTCCATCCATTTTAGGATTTTTAAAAGAGGTTCTTAAAATACTTGCTTACTATTTTATGAAAGCATAAAAATCGGAACCTGCTTTTTCACTCTTTCTCTCCCTTTTTATCAAGATCAGTATTTTTTTTCCCCCTGCCTAGAAATGATCCCTTCAAAAAGTCAGCAAAATATTTTGGCTGTCTTCAGCAGCGCTTTGGGCTTCTCTGTTACAAATTGTATAAACATTTTCCAGACAGGGGAATTTGAAGGGTTTAAATTATTTTTTTAAATGATGTCTGTATTCTAGCACATTCACATTTGCAAAAGGAAGAAGGAGGCAAGGAAAGCTACCACAGAACATAATATGTCTGGAATCAGAGGACTATTGAGCTCTATGCAAATCTGGGAAGGGAAAATATCTTGCTCATACATTATCTACAGCAAGGATTCTGAGTTTCCCAGGCTGATGAAACAAATGCTCTCGCTGGATGTAGTCTGTCATTCATATTGAGCTCACATATTTTACTTCCTGAAACCAAACAAATCCTGATAAACTACTTCAGTGAGCCTTTAATCAAAATTTCGGCAGCACGCAGTTGGCGACAGAAAGATCAGCCTGTGGAGCCTGAAACCCTTTCATCATCAAATATACAGAAATAATAATTATATTTATCTGTTTGGTTCAGGCTGCACACCAAGATTTACCCTTGCCCTAAGGACATAGAAATCATCAGGCATTGTCATCTCTAAAGAAAAAAAAATTCTTAATAACTTGGAGGTTAAACGGTTCTCAATAGTTCTGGGAGATGAGGAAAAGGAAATAAAAATAATGCATTACTTTAACATTTTTCCCTTGTAATACCATATCAAGCTGTGTCGTGTACTAACCAATTAGCACTTCTGATAATAACCCTGAAAGCACTAGTAAGTAAGCATCTAGCCTGACCAATAAAAAAATTTTTTGAGGAGGGGAGATTGTCCCATAATCCTGTTTCCCATCCTTTCAGAAGGTGTGTGTCTGGTAAATGTATTTCAATCTAACTTATTCCAAAAACAGTTGAAAATTAGATCAAATGAACAGAGGAGTTGATTTTGAAAAATATTTTGGGGTGGAAATGATATATCAATTTGAATCCCTACAAAAGCAAAAACTGAGACAAGGGCTTGATGAATGGTGGTTATTTGGATGGGACTCTGGGGAGCTGGAGTGAAGGAATGGGGAGACTGAGTCAGGCAAGGAGGGAAAGCTAGGCAGGGTGAGTTTTGAGCTGGTTATCACTGAGGACACCTGAGGCTAATTCCCCCTGGGGTCCCTGAGGGACCGAGGAGGAATGAACCTCAGAACTGTACCACTGCCTATGAGGAAGCGGGGGCATCTCTCCTCTGACCCAGTCCACAACTGACAGCTGCCCATTCCTGAAAGCTTGGAGTGCCCCATCTTCAGGGCTACACCTACTCAGAACTAAACCAACTAAGGCTTAAGAGCAAGCCCCAAGGTGGAGAAGCTCAGAGCAGCCAGAAGTGGGAAGCCATGGGTGGGCACAGGAATTGATTACAAGGGCTGAGGGGGCCGAGGGAACACAGGTAGGGGCACCAGTATTATCTCCTACCAGTTTCTTGCTCTAGAATAACTTGAGAAGATCATTTTACGTTCCTCTCAAAAAGTAAGTACAAGCAATCAAGTCATGAAAAGACACGGAAGAAACTTTTATGCCTATCACCAAGTGAAAGAAGCTCATCTGAAAAGGCTGCATATGGTAGGATTCCAACGCTATGACATTCTGAAAAAGACCAAACTATGGAGCCAGTAAATAGGTCAGCGGTTACTAGGGGACATGGCAGATGGGGGGTGGGGGAGCAGGGAAAATGAATGAGGGAGCACAGAGGACTTCAGAGCAGTGAAAATACTCTGAATGATATTATAATGATAGATATATATCATTATATATTTGTCCAAACCCAGAATGTACAACACCAAGAGGGCGCTGGAATGTAAACTACGGACTTTAGGCTATTATGATGTGTCAGTGTAGGTCCATCAGTCATAACAAGTGCACCACTCTGGTGGGGGATGTTGATAACGGGGGAGGCTGTGCATGTGTGGGCCAGGGGGTACATGAGAAATCTCTGTACCTTCTTCTCAACTTGGCTCTGAACCTAAAACTGCTCTAAAAATAAAGTCTTAATTTAAAAAAAAAGTAAATATAAGAGCATTGAGCATAGTAATTAGCACCACATACTATTGATGTGGAATCACCTTTGCAAAACATACATGTATTCAAAGGAAGATTTTCTTTATTCCCCTCCTTCATGGGCCTCAAGACAAATACCATCACTCTCCTTTCCTGGTTTTCCTTTTCAGGTCCTCTTTGTCACATTTTTCTTCTTACCTTCATCTCACTCACTACAACAGTTTTCCTTCCTCTTCAATTGTCTTTACTTTTCCATGGTCCTCAAGAATTGTGGAACATGCTCTTTACCCAATTAAGACATAAAAAGTAGCTCCGAAACTACTTAGCAATAAAAGCAATATGGTGTCATTTGATTATTAGAATATTAGCTATTAAAGTAGCAGGAAGGTCTGTCTTATCTGTTACATTGAATTTTGTAAAAATATCTAAATTAAAATTCTGGTTTGGTCTATGTTTGGAGAGGGAGGAAGGGGGAGGAGAGGGAAGGAGGAAAAGGGAGAAAGTGAGAAGGAGAAGAAGAAGGAGGGAAGGAGCAGAAAAGGAAGGAAGGAAAGAGTCGTCAAGATTTTGTTTCAAATATTTCCTGGTTCAGGTATAATGTATCCCATAAGCCAGTCGCGTTGGGATGTATTTACCTATTTTGACACTTTCCCTGGCCATACGTTCCCACTAACTTCATTATAATTACTAAATCTAGCAGTCATTAGGGTCTCCTGTTAGAACTTACTACAGAATCTACAGTTGCCACATCTCTAATTTAAGAGGACACACACCTGCTTTAATTACAGGGCCCTTGAGAGATAACAAGATATAAGTAACATGACCAGATGAGAGTCAATTGTTGGAATTGTTTCCTGATAAAATGTGTTTAGCTCCAGAGGCTAAAGCTCACTAACTCTTTTCTATACAGCATCAAGATGTCAACAGGAGCACGGCTGCTGGGAATAATTGAAATGCCTCTCTTCATTGAGAAACTGCCCATACAGTAAACAAAGCCCACAAGACATGGCAGTAGATGTTTAGAGTCATTTCTGGCTTGTTCTGTCATCGGCAACCAATCTGACGTGAGAAAACTGCAGTGGCAGATCCCAGTGCAGATATGATCCAACATTTATGTCTCCCCTCAGTGAATACAACATTATGGACCAAAATATCACCCTTAGGATCTAGTCCTCAGTTTGTTTGCTATGTTTGTTTTTATTTTACTTTTTATATAACCTTGAAAAGAGTTAACAAAAACATGTTTTACTGGTGTTCAGTCTGTAGCCTTCTATTAATGATGAGAGGTTGAATGAAATGGCATCACACAAGGACTGGGGACTGTAAGCAGAGCGTTCAAGGTATTTCTCAGTTCTCAGTCTACATCATCTCATCTCCAGAGTAATATTCCTGCCATTTAGCAGGTCTTATTGACACCAGCTTCTCTCATTGTAAGAGTCAGGCTAGGACTCAGAATTTAAGCCAGAAGAGTTTATTTTGCACTCACACAGAGTCCGCTGTAGTTCCCAATGCCTCTCCAAAGCAGCTCCCAACACCAAGCGACTCAGAGATACAAGCTGTTTCCATCTTGGGTCTCTGCCATCTCAACCAGGGATCTCCAAGGTTGCCGTAACAGTGGAAAGGAAAGCTGGAGGCACATACGCTGACTCCTGAGTGCACTGCCTAGAGGTTAAGACTTAGCTGTTCCCGGCCCATGGGCCAGAATCGGTACCATGGCATTGCTAGTGGGGCAAGGCCTGGGATATGAGGGGGAGCACTTAGAGATACAGGAAACAGTAAACATCTTTGCCACACTTCTCAATAATATGCTCTTCACATCCAGAACAAACTAATAGTCCTCAAATACTATTTTTACCCTATTCTTTCCTCTGTAAAAAACTTAGAAATATTTTTGCAGCACCTGGCACTTTTATGTGACTTAACTTTAGTCATTTTTTTCCCAATGTGTTTAAGTCTTCAATAGGCCATAATTAAGACAATATTTTTGAAAGGGGTAAGACTGTGGTCATGATGAAGATTCTATAATTTTGACATAAGGTCAGAGTTCTGGGAAGAAAAAGATCACAGGATCAGGGAGAGCAGAGCCTCTACTTGTCTTCCTCACCAGCAAGCCTTCAGCATTATCACCCGATATTACAATATCAGGAAATAGTTTAAAAATGTAGTTGAACTGCAGAATTTTTCCTGCGGCTAGTTCCATGTCCTGAAGCAAGTCCAACCTCCTTCCCACTAACAATGGCCTTCGTAGGTGTCCTCGTCTGCTTCTCTCCAACCCTGCTCCCATCATGCATGGTCACAAGTATGACAATGATGAACCCAACAAAAAAACTTGGATTTACAACTTACAAGGTCCTTTCACAAATATTATTTTTAAGCCATCAACTCCTTTGTAAGATATGCAAAGTAGATTTAATGATTCCATTTCGTAGATGAAGAAGCAGAATGTCAGAAACATTAACTATTTCAAACACTTTCTGACTCTTAGTCCAGGGTCCTTCTCACCATTCCTGTATTCATGGTAACCCTGGCTGACATGCTCCACCTTACGCTGTTCATAGCTCTACTCCCCTCTGTCCTGCCCTGCAGTGTCTCCTCCTTACTCTTCCTCTCACACCACACTCACATTCTCTCTCCTCCAGAATATCCTCTTGACCACTTTACACCAAAACATCCTCCCTCCTCCTAATTCTGTTTGGGTGTATGATCTACTGCAGACTCATCGCCCACATGTGCTCTGAGTCTTCGCCCTAACAGACTGGAGATGCTTATGGGGGGAAAGTTGTATCCTCCAACCATTTCCTATGCCCCTAAGCATCAAGCAGCATGCTTGGTACATGTTTGCTGACCACTTCCACTACACTTTGAAGCAAGAAGAAAAATCTGAGTATCACCCATACTTTCTGTAGAACCCAAACTCTAAATGGCGACTGGCTGACTTTGTAGACTTTCATATAGATACAATACAGCTACTACAGAGTTTAAAGCCATCCCAATTTTAGCTAGATCTTTAAAATGTTTTGTTTATGAATTCAAAGATCCTTATAAAGAATTAAATACCTATTTTTACTCTAAGGAACATTCCATAAAGATAGAATAAATGGGACAAGAATTATTAGCAAATCTTTTCATAACTGACTGAAAATAGAAAAAGCAAACTGCAAGATTAACCCGTTGTCAGTTCAGCTCAGTACTCTCTTTCTCACAATAAAACTCAGGGAGGGAGGGCAGTAAGATATTTTTAGAGAATGGAGTAGTGGTCCCAAATGGCATCAACTTCAAGTTGGTGAACATAACTCAATCTATTTTGAAGCTATTTTTCTTTTACTTTGGGTACTTGATTTTACATAATAATTATCTATTATGTAAAACAGCACTTAGTATTTATTTGAACAAAGGCTGCCTATAGTCCCGGTATCCTGAAAGTTGTTGAAGTTTATCTTACCTGTATTTTAGGTACTCCATCTCCTAACAAGCCTTGTTCTGCAGACTCAGAATTGTTCTCTTTTGTCTTAGATAGTGGGATTACAGAAATTCTATAGTGAGTGTGAAATAACTTCTAAAGTCAGTTTTTTTTTTTGCCAAAGTACATGAGCTAAATATTTTTTAAAATTAAATTGCCTCGTCTATTGAACATCCTTACTCTATTACAGCATACTGCAACAGTAAGATACAGACCCAAACAAAATACGATTCCTCCAAGTTGCCAGTGGGATTCTGTGGGTGGCGAGGAAAACACATGACATTCTAGTTAAAGAGCGTAGTTGTAATTTTCCCTGCTTATCACCAACATCTTCAAATCACACACTTCCGCAGCCCAGCATTCTCTTGGCTTACACTCATAATTCTTTTTTAACTTTAACAGAGTAGGGCAGCCAGTGAGTGGGGAAGGAGATAAAGATGTGGGTAAGGCTTCTAAGGGGTTGAGTCAGATATGTATTTAGATATGCAGAAACAGAATTTCACATTAGGATCAAGAAAAGGGTAACATACTGGCTTTATTTTCCCCTGAAAAGGAAACTCAAAATGTTAAGACAAAGTAGGCCACAGTGAAGTTTAAAGTGTAGATGTTTCCAAATTATTCAGGGCATTTATGCTAATTGTACTGACAAAGAGTCTATGATTATTTTGGTTCCCTCACTAAGAATATTAAAAGATCTGGGCTGACATAAAGAGATACGTGAAAGCAAAGTTTTATTACAGATGTCAGATTTGTTAAAGAGTGATTCATGATAGATTACTTTATTGAAGTAAGTAATAAGTTTAATTACAAATCTTTTCAAATCTTTTTTTTCTCCTTAATGCAATAAAGAATAGGAAGAAGGTATGGTTTATCTTCAAAAGGGAGGTAAAAATTATTCGTGGGAACAATATGGCAAAAACTAATTTAATCTCTAGAAATTTCAAATTAAAAAAAAAAAAGGAAAGAAAGGGTCAGCAAAATATGGCTGGAGCTGGCAGTGTATGATTACACCAAGCACTTTTTTGTTGAGACAGGAAAAAGATTTATGTTCCACGGTAAAAAGAATGTGTGTCGCGTGAATGATACTGAAAGGTAACTGAACAGAGGCTGATGTGGGAGATAAGGTAGCAAATGCTCACAGAGTCGTGTGTTGGGTCAGAGACGTGTGGTGGGAAGAATGTTAAATGCCTCTGCACGGGCCCTGCAACGATCACAGATGATTTTTTCGTAAGTGTACTCTTTACTTTTCCACTCTACACATCTGTTTAGATTTTTAAAAATTAAAACACATGTACTTCCAAATGTATATACAAATATTCTTGCATTATAAAATGTACCTTTAAAGAAATATGTCGGGTGGGGGGAGGCCCATGTCATTAGGGGCCATTAGAATAAGAACCTGGATTCCAAGTGAGACAGAGGAATGCCCTGCTAATGCACGCGAGGCTGAGCTCCTCCCATCTGATCCCAGATGAATTTGGTGCAGCTTTTCAGTTGCATCTGATGATGAAGCAGTTGGACTAGAGATGGTCAGAGTGTAATAATAGACAGTACCCCCCTGAAATGGAAACCATGTCATTCATCCTTTCTAATTTTCAAAATCAGGTTTTTTTTTCATCTTTTGGATATCCTATGCTTCTACTTCTCAAGTTGAATTACAGTAGGTATTTTGCACTCACTTTTTTTTTGCATAACAATTTTCCCCCATTTGGGGGTTCTCATGTCTCCATATACAGTGTCTTACAAAAGTGAATTCATCAATTATTAAATTGCATTGTCCCCATCTTCTCATGCTGGTTTATAGCAAAGATGAATGAGTTGACAATTAAAATAAGTAAGTACTGGCTGCCTACTGTGTGCCCAGCTCTATGAGAAATGCAGGAGAAAAAAGCCTCCCTACCCTCAACCTGAACACCAGTTGGACAATCAGGACAAAGAAGAAGGACTAAACAAGATTTGATTATGGATGTCAGCTCAGATGGCAGGTATAATGAAGGATTATTTGTGGAGCACAGGAAAATAAGTGCAAAAGCAATTTAAGGAGAAATAATAGAATGTGGGCTGAAATCATCAGAGAAGGTTTCACAGAAGAGATGCAATAAAAGTTAGGCTTTGAAATATGATACACATGCAGATGGACAGAAACTAAAAGGTGAGAACCAATTATGGGACAGGCTGTACTGAGTCAGCGTGATTATACTTATTTCATAGTTGAGAGATATGGGATGGAAGAGATTTAGAGATTTAGTAAGAAGTTTCCCAGAGAGAAACGTCTATTAAGTGGTACAGTTTGGATTCAAGTCCAGGTCTGTCTAACCCCAATGGCTGAAAAACCTTCACTACATGGGAAAAGGAGTATTAGAAGGAATAAGAAATATGAGTGGTAGAGACAGTTAGATCATCTGCCTGGCTGGCAAAGCAAAGCATCCAAGACATCATTTATACCAATTCCTTTGTTTTACAGAGACTGGGATCCAAATAGAGTAGAAAAGTAAAGCTAGATTAGCAGAATCTTGCAAACGCGGCAAAGGAAGACCCTCAAGCTTTAGAGATGGGCAAAGAATATTTTAAGATAATTTGTATGCCACAGGCTGAAAACTTTTCTGCAGTACAGGGCTCTTCAAATCCAGTCTGCACAGGATCACCCCCGTCCAAGAGCTCTGAACATCCAGTGTCTCTGGGTTTAAGGAGCCATCAGAATTTCTGAGCAAGAAAGGAGAGGCCAAATGAAGATGAGCTGCAAACAGATGCTTCAGGAGTCCTGAATGAGGCAGTGCTCCTCACCACCCTTAACCGTATCAGCCCAGGGGCCAGGAAAAGTTGGCTTCCGGGAGCCCTGCACCAAGAAATTAACCTTTTTTTCTGTTTTTGGAGTATTGGCTCCATGCCCAGCAGTATGCATATAAACCTACAAATCCACAACTGGGACATCATTTAAGAAACTCTGGCTTAAGTAACATAATGTAGAGGCTAAGCTCCCGGGCTCGGCGGCAGACTCCCTGGGTTTCATATCTCATCCTCTCACTTACCAGGTGACCTTGGGCAATGTACTTCTTTGGTCTTCAGTTTCCTGATCTGTAAAATGAGGAAAATAACACCACCTACTTCACTGGGTTATTGTGAGGATTCATTTAGAATCTCCAACTAAAGCTCTTAGAAAATACCCAGAAGCTACTAAGTACCTAATAAATGTCAGGAGTGGGAGTTGGGGGAGTGGGAGGGAATCAGGGTCTCTGTCCCGGTTTGTTGGCCCTATTATAACTAGTCTGTCTTTAATTTCTTCTTTGATTACCCATATACTCACAATCAGACTTTGCAGATTCAAAAATAGCTACTTACAACCATTTTTGCTGGATCTGATTCAGTAGAATAGTTTGTAGTATTGTATAGAAATGTGTTATAGGTGAGAACATAGTAAACTGAAATTCTGCTGGTTCCTTTAATGAATGTTATGCTACAGTGAACCACTGCATCATTCAGGACAGGCTAATATATGCTGTAGTATACAAATAAACCCTGAAATTTCAGTGACTTAACACCCCCTCCCGCCCACACACACACACACACACACACATCCCTATTGTGATTCAGATAATTCTCTACTGAGTGATTCACAGATGTGGGCCACTTCTACCTTGCAATCCTCCATCTAATGTCCTTCATGTCTAAAACTACAAATGGAGAGAGTAAGGGAGGGAAAGAAGAAGAGGAATAAAGGCAGAAAGAAAGAGATACAGGAAGGATGCAGACGGTCCACCCACTTTTAACTGCCTTTGCCTAGAAGTGACATATCAGGAAGAATCAGTCCCGTAAACATACCTGGGAAGAGAAGAGGACACGTGAATAGTTGTTGACTAAGTTGGCTCTTAAAGTGTCACATCTAGCATCCTCGCTAGGTTCATAGTTCACAATTGCTGAAATACAGCAGGGGAGGACACTCGTGGCCCACTGAGACCTCAGTGTTTGGCCCTACTTATGGCAAACGGGTATTTCCCAAACAAAGTGCACAGAATTGAAATACCTTCACGAGAGAAAAGGCCTTCAATAAAGATATTTAGTAAAGGACCTCAGCCACTTCATAACAGATGTTATGAGAAAAAGAATTTTATGAAGAACCTGATAAAAAGTTGGAAGCATTTTATTCTGTAGATGCAAAATGGTACCACAAGACAGCAGACACTGAGACGTAACTTTGTAAGACCTGGATTCCTTCCTATCACAGTCAGAGAAAGACCCTTTCTGAAATACTAGTTTAGTTGCACTAAGAGTATTTTCTAGCCAGAAAATTGAATACTAGAGCAGAGTTTATCCTCACCCGTCCCCCTAGGTCATAACCATTTCTGCTTAAACAACCTAAGAATGTGTATCTTTAAACTAAAGTCCGGAATCAAGAAAACCATTAAAAAATAATTTTAACTTTTTTTTTTTTTGCCAAAGACTCCTTTTTTCCCCCAAAGATCCTAAAAAGTAAACAAGTTGTACTGAATCATGATTAATTTTAAATAGTTTGTAAATCAAATACATGTTTGTATGTGGACATGTATATGTGTAAATGCTCTCCTAATGGCCCACAAACCAATGAGACATGAGGGCAAAATAAAGAATTACTATGTCCATGAAACTATATTCAATGCTTTGGAAAAATAGATAAAGGTGAGCTATGCCCAAACCACCTCCCACTCCACTCCCTCACACACACACAAACACACCCAAAAGCTTTGGGAAAAGCTATTGTAAAAAAGTTAAAAAAAAAAAAATTAAGGATTCTGCTTTCAGATTTCTTCACAAGCATCTATAATTTCCATTCTACTTTAAAGAAACTGGAATTGAAGATCATAAAGGCTAGATCATTAGCATATTTTAATGCAAGAAAGACTGAAACGGCAATCACTGGACTCATATTCAAAGTTTAAATTTACAATAAAATGCTTCCTATATATAGGAATTCTTTTTATGATTCTTGATTTTATCAACTTTACCAATAATCTGAATAACTACCAGTCCCAACTGAGTCAGGTAAGAAGGCATTTACTATACATACATGTATAGATATTTCTGTCTTCAGTGCAGAACATCATGAGCAAATCAGGAATACTACATTAAGCTGATTTCATTAAAATCAGAAGCAAGAAACTTGTCTTTTAAGTCAGCATAGGCAGCCTTACTACAGATAAACTTATAATTTCAATTAAGTTTCTGGAAATATTGTAATTAGCTCAAGAACCTCCACTACTACCTTTGAGGCCCTGTAGAATTCTATATGGCACTAGGGAAATTCCCAACTTAGCTCTACTGATTGAGCACAGCGGAACACTATGGGTAAAAATTATATCATTTTATCAAGCAATAAACAATGATATATTTGCATATAAATGTTATATATAATTCATATACCTATATTATACACACATACATACACATACAAATACCATATACATGTATATGTATGTACATCCCTCCCAGATGTATCTCTTTATTGATCACTTCTTTTTTAAGGAATTAGTAAGATCTTCCATGCACAGCTGAAAGAAGCAAAACCTCAATTCTGGGTAAGCCCCAGTTTCCCTCAGGTTTCCACGTACTTCTCAGGACTACACTTCCTGTTGAGGCACTGGGCCCTAAAGTTAATGTTTTATGTGTTCTGGACCAAAAAAGAGGGTATTTAGTTCCCTGGGGAGTTATCTGTTTCATGTTCTTTTTTTTTTTCATTTGTTTGTTTCTCAAATACAAGCTTGTAGGCTTTACCCAGTTGAAATAAATTGACTCTCTGAGAATGAGTTCTAGCCTCATATATATATTTTTTACAACTCTAGGTAATGTTATACTGTCAGACTCCAAAGATTAAGACTCATAGCTCTAAGGGACACCATCCTGGCTAAATGTCATGCCCTCTATGGTCTTGCTTTCTTTCCAGGCTCAGCCACCTTGTAGATAACACTAATCAGGCATTTTTGCTAGGCACTGGACACACAGAAAGCAAGACAGGACATGGACCCTACTCTTGATAAACTCAAGCAATGGCTATAGACAGATAAACACACTTCCAAACTAGTCAAGTAGTAGAGGTAGGTATACAATATTAAAGGGTTGGAATAGAAGCCTAGGAAATCTTCACAGAAGCAGTGATACGCATTTTATGCTTAACCTTAAAGAAAAATGGGAAATTTTCTTGGATGAGAAGAGGAGAAGAAAAGCTGAGAGTGAAGAAAAGTAAGTGGATTTTAAGCAGAAGGAATAACATGGAAGAAGAGGTGAGAGCCAGCTGCAGACTATGGCCTCCCGGCCAATACCAGTTTCTTCATCCCTTATAACCTGCTCTCAATCTCAGGTCTCACTGGTCCTTCCCTTCTTTCTTACCCCGCCAGCCCCAAGGAGCCCTCCACTCTCCACTGTCTACCCACAGAACTCTGAGAAGGCCTATGTATCCTGCCCCAAAAGATTTGGAGATAAATGCATACTTTGAGGACAAAAAAGGAGTAAAAGATACCATTCTCCTCGACGTTTTCCTAGTTAGTTCCTTTGAAAAAAAACAAAAAACAAAAACTTACCCTTATGCCACAGCTGCAGGACAAGTAGCAAAATCAACTGTATTTAACATGCAAAACCTTGGCTTGCACTGAAACTGCTGCAATCCCAGCAACAAAGAACTTTCCAGGAAATTGTAATTAATGGAGATATATACACATATATATTCATATTTCACAAAAATTATTGAACCTCTACTATATCCCTTAACTATTTCTTGTCTGTTACATGGATTAAATAATCATGTTAATTTTAGATTAATTAATGGAGTAGAGGGCACAAGGTGGAGTAGACTGTTTTCCCATACTAATTTGAATTTTTTCCAAATAGAGCTTCTTGAGATGCTGATAATCTGTGGAACACAACTTGGGAAATTCTGATCAAGGCTGGACTTCTATCATTCATCTAATATCCCCAAAGGTAGCTCATATCATCAGAGGCAACTTATTTCATGGCCAGAAAGTACTGACCATTACTGTTGGAAAGCTGCTGTTACAGGTAGTGTTGGCTGAATTATTATTATTATTATTACTATTATTCTGACCCAAAATCTGCCACCTTGAATCATCCTTTCCTTTTGTCCTAATTTTTCCTCCTAACCTTGTTGAATTAGTAAAAAGCAAGACCTCGTATTATGGAATTGGTGTCTAAACAGACTGAAGTAGTGAAGAAACCAGGTATTTTACATTCAAACTGAAGCTGAGAAATCAATGCATTGTTTCTCTTTATAACATACAAAATGAACTTATTTTTAAATGCATCAGATATGGCTATTTAGCAGTATTCTATGCAAGTGTGGCATATCAAGGAGCCAGCCGCTGCTGCCTGAGAGTTCAGAACCTGTTTTCCATAAGCTAAAGGTGAATGATCACTGCCTTGCTGTAAAGAGTGATCTCTAAGAACCTGAGGTGTAAGAGATGTCTTCGAATTTTGTTTCCTGAGAAGAAATCATGATTTCACATTTGGTCTAAAGATAGACTTTCCCAATAAATATATCACTATCATTAGAACAAAGCACAAACTTTCCTTGGAGACTTGAACTGAGCTACAGATATGAAGCTTATACTAACAGCCTGAGGAATGCAACTTGCAGCTTCCAGTCACTGCTGGTCAAACAGAATTTCGTGTGAACTTGACAAGCATCCCCGGGAGGAAAAGACACCCTAGTTGTATGGCCTTCATCAGCATTTGTTCCTGAATCACCCCAGTTTTTCCTCCTCTACTAATCAAATGATTCTCCAGCCTTGCATGATTTTGCTGTATATATCTTTTTGGATACCTAATTAACACTGTGATTTTTGTTCTACATATGTTGTGCAATAGTTGATTCTGTCCTATCCTCACAAAACACGTTAAGCTTAATAAATATATTTATGAGAATTACTTTGTATAGTCCTTATGCAATCAGCCATGCTGGGTATGATGGCCCAAGACGATGAAAACCCATTGACTTTTTGTAGCAAATTAGTCTACCACCTAATCGGTGAACCCTGCTAAGCTTTTGAATTATGACGAGAACCAGCAGCTCAGTTAGAACACTCAAATGAATTATATCAATTCATAAACTTGTTCATGTCCAGATTTCATTAGCCACACATTAACAGCATTTTATGTTTATTACTGCTCTGACATAATCTATAAATAACTGAAATGCTAATCATAGTGTTCTGCCGGGCATCATCATTTAATCATAAAGAGATACATTATTATAAACTATAATAGATAATAACAAGTCTGGGTCAATGGCCGCATATTAAAAGATCACAATTATATCCTATAAGGGTATGTACCTCATACATTTGGTGACACATAGGTCCATATCTAATCACTTGCAAATGTTTCCCCTCTGACATACTTATAGTACAAGGTGACACAATTAAGAAAATATGCTTGTAAAACACTACAATCCTTGAACATCAAAGTAAACAGAGAACAATTAATAGTGAGAGAAAACATAGTCTTGCCAATGCCAATTCAATTAACTCTTTATTGGTAGGTTTGTTTTTCAGCAGAAAGGGAATTCATGTTTCTAATAGATGGGAGAACCAAAAGAAAGAAAAAGAAGATGTGCAGCTTATCAAAACATAACTAGAAAAGCTATTAAATAAAAGCTGAATTCAGTTACAACTGAGTTAAAATTGTAAAACAAAGCTTAACTACTGATTGAATCTTCTCCAAGTCCTATTTAATGGTTTATTACAAACTATAACATAGTAATCTTATATTACATTATAAAATAATTTCATGTAGGAATATTCACACTTCCTTGCAAGAAATAATAACTTTCAAACTCAGCAAAGCTACCAATTTCAAAATAGCACTGCTATTACTGTTCGTGCCACAATGTTGTCATCACTGTCGTGTTTTGACTAGTTGATGACAGAGCACTGATCAATTTTGGATATTGATTTAACAAGATGATGGGGTCATTGCCTTTGCAGCTTATGTGATTCCCGTGTTTTTGCTTTAGGAAAATATCCTCATAAAATACCAGCTGCTTACACAAATAATTTCTAACATAGATTATCAGCGGAAAGAGTTTTGAATGAGAAACGAGGCTGACCTAGAGTCCAAGAATTAATGACAGATTATTAAACTAAAGTATTTTATGCTGAGAATTAGCCACTAATTTAAAGCCTTAGTTGAACAGGAGGCAGAGAGAGAGTCTGTCATTGCAAGCACTTGCACCTCAGAGCTCAGGGTGAATCGAGGGAGATAAAGAAAGGAATGTAAAACACTATGGAAACCAACCTCTGGAGACTTAATATTCTGATCAGCTCACCTCCGAACATCTGGCTCTTAAATGTTGAAGCACAAAAACAAGAGAGCTAATGAAAGCAGCACATATTATCTCTCCCATCAATGTACCTCACAAACACCTGCTAAAATTAAAACAAATTGAATCTTGATTGCTGATTAAGTACCCCTTCTTTAGCTAGATATTCTGTCATTATTTGCCCTGGCACACAATGCGTAAACTGATGAATGGTGAGTGGTGGGCTGCGGCAGCAAAGGTGGATGCAAGGCGATTCAAAGTAGATGAATATACATGGCAGCAGATTAACTTTGTGTACTCTAACCCAGCAAAAAAGTGAGTTTTCACCCCCATGCCCCCACCCAAGAATGAAAGTGCTAAAACTGCATTTAAAATAGAAAGGTGAATCTGTGGTTATAACATACTACCTCCCTCCAGCAAAGTTCGTTGTCAGGCAGGTTTTGCTGCATTTAATTTACTCACCATTGCCTGGTGACTGAGCTTAAAAAGTACTCTTGACCTGTATTACTGACCGCTTTTATTCAGTTTCTTAGCTGCTGCAAAATGCTGCCTTTTTTTTTTTTTTTTTTGCTTTTTTATTTATTTATTTTTTGCATTTGCAAACCTTTGCAGACACACCTGGTAATACCAAAAACAGAACCTCCCAAGACACATTTGATTTGTCCATATCTGAAACAAATCCTTGGACTGTGGTTAAAAAAAAAAAATCACACAATTTACTGCCAATAAACCAAGAGACTATTCAGCATGCACATTTCAGTTAGAATAAAAATACCCATCCGAGTTTTCATCACACATATATAAATACCTTCCTATGCGAACACTGATGACAGATGTGTGGCTAATCTACCATGTTAACTTCATTTGAGAAATTGTGGTTTTGTTCAAACTTTATTAGCTAAACTCGAATTGATCCTGATAAGTTTTAACTCAATATTTTACCTGGCTCAAGTATATTTCCAGAATTCATACAACTCAACAGCTCCCCTGTATTTGCAATACATTCACATAAATTTCCTGTTAAAATAATCAACTTGTATTTGTTTCAATGCCTTTTGATTAAAACAAACAACAAAAAAAAAAGAGTAAAGTGAGAGAAAAATAGCAGTGTGTAAATCCTTCTTAACACCACAACCTACACAACCTGGTTTCATTTATTTATTATTTTTTTGACTAACACGCTGAGGTCACAACAGCACATATGTTTGGCACATGCCTTTCATCATTGATGATTATGCCCTATCCAAAAAGTAGCTGCTAAAATAATAAGTTATGCCAAAAAGATCTGTTACTCCACGATCTGCTACAGGGCATTAAAACAAAAGGAAAGAAATGTCTATGAATCACTTAATTGTTCCTTGACTTTTTTTTCTTATTGCATTCTAAATTATTTAAATATACTATTAGGCATCATATTGGAAAAAACAGATGTTTTCTAATTATGAACTGATTTTACAGTGTGATGGTGTCACATATTTAAATTACAAATACACATTTTTAGCATTCCAGCTGTGCTTTACAAGAGTTTAATTTGCTTCTTCTGATATGTCACATTGCACCTGCCTTTTTAAAACTCCTATAAATGTAAGACATTACTCAAACACAATTATTAAAACATGTTGAAGAATTCTAAAGATTCTGAACAGCTTATAGAAGATGAATTTTATATAAAGATTCAATAATGAATCTACCAAATGTGTATTTGGAGTAACATTTACAAATATTTTTAGAGGAATATGAATTTTGACGGATGATTTGTATATGTATATATGGATGTATAGTAGTGTATAGAATTTGGTTTTATTTGTACAGCACCTTTCATACTAACCATATCTTCAAGCACATTCATACAAACTTGAGTTTAAAATACCTGCTGTGCATTAACAACATGAAAATAAAAATTCAGCACCTATTAAGAACTTAAAATAGGACTTTTATTTGATGGGAAGTAAAAAGGTACTTTGCCCAGAGTTTGAGCTTTAGTTAAATTACCATTCCTTCTCTTTTTAAGGAGAACTCTATGACATAATCAGATTAGTCAATCATTTCAGGTAAAATAGAATCCAAATATTAGAAATTTAAATTAACTTGAATTGTCCAACAAATCAATAACCAATGAGTCAATAGTGATGGACCCATTTTTCCTAGATTGTGAGGTAGGGTTTCCTAGGAGCACTTGAGTTTAGAGTGAAACATTTGACCCACATAAAGTTCAACGACTTCCCAGGGTTTAAATTGTCATGCAATGAGTGTTAAAACAAATAAATTCACATAAATATGTAAATGAAGATACATCCATAGGCAAAAGAACCAACAACTAAATAGGTCTTAATCTGAGCTATTATTTTAAAAATATGGAAATGGACTATGTGCTTTATTTCTGAAATTCACAGAAATATTTTAAACTTTAAAATAAATAATTCAGAGAAATCAATCTAAAAAAATCTACATATAAAATCTATATAGAGGAATATTTATTTTACACTAATTAAACATATACACAAGGTATTTATTTCTTGGTATACGCCCCAGAAATAACAACTATTGTTTTAAAAATGTATATTCATATTAAAAGTAACTATGAGAGAACAGCTGAAGAAGAAATAAACCAGATGTAAGTTATTCACTCAATCTTGTTTCAAAATAAGAAAAAGAAGAGGCTGTTCCTCAACACAATTTTGAAGAATTGACATGTTTAAATGATAGTGTGGGGTGGTTTTTTCTCCCCTTTCTCTATTTTCACAATAATGGCTGACAATAAACCATTTATAACTCTTTCAAATCTTAATATGGCTAAATGATTTATTTCTGTAAAATCTGATTTCACTGTCCTCAAAATAAAATAAAAGACAAAGCCAATAAGAGTGTATACGTGGTGAAACTGGACCACCCCCCTCCAACCTCACTGTGAGTAGCAAACATAATGGTGAATTGACTTTTTTTTAAAGAGAAGTCTAAAGATTAAATGAGGATGGTAAAAGTATTACGGCAGTAAATTTTACTAGCAAACAAATAAAATCACATTGTAAAACCTTTCCAAAAAGAGGCTTTAACTGCACTACATAATCATATATAAAAACCTAAAATGGAAATTTTTATCCATTAAAGTGTGAACAAGCTAATTCAGAATAAATGGGAGGGCATTTGGAACGATAAAGTGTTCAGCCAGCTCTCTTACTGAACAAAGGCCTTATTTTAATCTTAAGGTTATTGACTGCAAAGCAAAGTGTTTCTGCCAAATACAGAACTTTCAAAATGACTCATCCGTAAGTCTTATTTTCATACGCTTTAATGGTCTGTCACAGCCAGAAACTGCCTCTCGTGACCAGATTTCTTTTCTTGAGTCTCCTGGGCCATGCATTCTGCTCTCTGGGCTCCGCTTTCTGGATGAGTTCTAAGCAGTCCTTCTAGCCCCTAATGTCTTTCAACCTTAACTCAGCCCCTGAGGTCTAGGGAACCACCTGCGTGAGTAGGACAGGTAAACTGGGTGCCATATGATTACCAACTCTGGATTTGGCTCTGTGTCTCCCACCAGTTAAGTGTGACCATCTCAAGGTTGGAAGACACTAAGTTGCCTTTAGATTCCTCCCAATCAGGGAGTTCAAGGCATAAGAGGAGGGAGACTCAGAGCACGAGCCCCAGTGTGTTTTGAAAAAGAGTTCTAGATTAAAGATGTACAACAGCAGGCAATATTTAATTCTTTTTGAAGCTGACAACCAACACTACATTCAGTCTGCAATAAAATGACAGTGACAGACCTCTATCTAAGGAGGAGAGTCTCCAGCAGTTGCAGAAGCAGCTACTCTATTCTGAACACAGACAAGAATGTGAATTCAAAAGCTGCATGCATGAATGGGAGATACCTTTAAAAATGGCTTCCTCAGGATGCAAAACGTGAGAGTCTAAAGACACTCTTCCTGAAATGTTATTCTCAACATACAGCTGAGATCTCAATGAACAGATTATTTAGTTTAGGGAATAAGCAGGTTAATAAACAGAATTGCAAAGATCTTCTAAATATCATCAGCTGACCCAAACACCCAGATCCTTGGCTTCCTAATGCTCCCTGCCAATTCCCTTTCATACAGTCCTTTTATTCATTATGCATGATAAGTCCTCCAGATTCTCTAAAATGAACATACTAATCATATTCAATATTCTCACACGAATGACGGTGAGACCACCACCCTTGGGTCCTCAGAGAAGCCTTGGCTCTGATCTGCTACTGACCACTTTACGCTGAAGGTCTACTCTCTGCTCATTGTTATATCGTTGGCCTTAGGTGTTCTTTGTGGATCATATTACTCATGTTTCTGTGTTAAGTTAGGGGTTATCAGGGGCATCTGATTCACCCTTCTCTTCATACCCTCGAAACAAAGAGGAGAAAAAGACAAGTTGTAATAGCATTGAGAACTAGATACATTAATAAATAATCTGACATGCTCCAGGAGAAATTTCATGTCATCCAAAAATAGATGGAGCCCTAAAATAAGATGGGGAGTTTAGAGGGTAAAAAAACTGGGGGGCTCCAGTCACCCTCAATGTACACCTCTTTCCAGCAACATGGTGGCCCTGCTGACCAGAGAATCAGGAACTGAGTAGAGGCAGCTTTATGAATAACCAGAGCTAACCCATTTTCGCTGTGCCTCCACATTCTTAACCCCATCAGTCTCTTCTGTCCTATGTTTTGCACAGGCTACAATTTTAGTAAGGCACTATACGAAGGGGTGGAATAGGCAATGATGTACTGAACCTGAGATAAAAGTATCTGAACCCGGAAGAGATGCTGTTTGGACACCACAAACTTCAAGTATCACTTCTGGAATGATCTGAATGATGCTTAAGATTATTCAAACTGAGATGATCAAAACAGAAAAAAAAATTTCTCCCCAGTTCAAAAGAATGTCACAAGATAGATGATTGCTTGACACTGGACTTTGACTATAAGCTTAAGACCTGAGAGGAATTCTAATAATAAGGATAACAGTGGTGTTCCAAGAAGAGTCCACGGATCAGGCATGGTACATTCACAAAACCTGGTCTGGATAGGTCACACCTCACTCTTAGAGAAACAAACCAACCCAAAATAGCTGTGCAGAAGATTCTCCAACATAAAATCAGAGGACAAGGGCACACAAAAGGCAGAGAAAAAGCACCAAAAGGGGATGTCTCCCTTAATTAAAGTAGACAACAAGCATCTCCTCAGTGTTCTCAATAAAATTTAAGAAAATTGCCCTCAACAGCAGGAGATCAATGATAAAATGATCAGGAAATAGACTGATTTGAAAAGAGAGTTAGTTGAGATGGACGTGCAGGTAATGAAGTTGAGTGAATTGAGAAAATACTGAACAGATAGAAAATTCTGTTATTATGAATGAATCTTCACTAAAGAGGAAATGCAAAGACTGTGTGGAAAAAAGACTGGTCACTGACACTGAAGCCAATACAAGGTGCATTTCTAGAAGCCAGAGGAAAAGGACAACAACAAAAAACAATGAGTCAGGAAACAAAGGCTATAGAAGACAGAATGGGAGAACCTGTATATGGACACCTATAAAAAAGGGAGAGGGGGTCTAAAATTATAGCAATATGCTATTTGTACCTGGAAAGAAATATAGGTTTACAAGCTGGAAAAATCAAGTTGGTCATAGATTTCCATTTGGCTTTTTTAATAACAGGTAACAGTGAAACAATGTCTGCACAATATTGTGGGGAAAAGTTTATGACCCAAGAATTCCATATACAAGCAACTGTCCCACAGGGAACAAAAAGATATTCTCAGATACATAAGGGCTCACAAAGTATATAGTCCATATGCTTTAACAACAACAACAACAACAAAAAAAAAAACAGAAGATATACAAAGATATACTTAAGCTGAGAGAATACTCAACATTTTTTAAAAATTCAAATAGCTAAATACTAATATGAAATAAATGATGGTAAATAAATGCAATATTAAATCTAAAATTTTAATGTAGTTTTTAAGATGAATTAATATTTTTAAATGGTTCTTGTGAGAGAAAAATCATGGCACTTTCAAAACATCACTTTACACTTATTATCCAGATGTAACACCCAAAATATATTAACATAAACTGAGAAGTGATTTAATGAAAGGAAAGTAGAAAGAGACCATTTCGTCATCTTACATGGTGGTTAACCAACAGTAGCTTTTTGTCCATCCTGGTAATTAGAGAAATATAGGCTTAAAAAGTTTTATTTTAATATAAAGGTAGTTACTAGTGTTAAAAACAAATGTGTACCTTATAAGTAACTGAAAGGGAAAAAAGCAAGCAGAAGGAAAGGAGGAAGGATGGAAGGAAAGAAAGAAAAAAGGAAATGATTTATAAAGCAACAGAGAAGACAAAAGAATCAGAAAGCATAAACATGTTCCCAACAAATGTGAGATATAATATCAAATATATCAATTACCACACAAATTATTAATACAAAGAACTATTTTTAAAAGCAAACAAAATATTTGAGATTGGGATAAATCATTTTGGACATATGCTGCTAATAGAAACACTGGTAAATCAAAAGGACAAAGGAAGATTAAAAAGGATATCCTTCAATATCACATAATCATAATAAAAACAAAGCTAGGGTCATAACTGTAATACTAGACATAGAAGAATAAGAATTAAAAACTTTAAATGGAACAAAAACAATCATAATATAATAGGTAAAATCTGCCATATAATAATAATAATACCACCAACAACAAAATGTTATGCTTTGAATAATATAGTAAGTATCTAAGTTTACAAAGGAAAAGCCATTGATTGTAGTGGGAGACATCAGGCTAAAGTAAAATAAAGAAGTAAATTATTTAAAGAATTTAAAGAAATGGTAATAACAATCTACTATTTATTGAATGCTTAAGACGTGCCAAGCATTGTGTTGAGTGCTTTAGTACGCAGCTCGTTAGATCCCAGCAACTCTGTAAGGTGGGTTTATGGTCCTTCTCACATACTGAGAAACCAGGACCAAGACTTGCACAACTTGCTCAACTTCATACCATTGGCAGTGCCAAAGACGCACTCCAAAGCTATGTGTGCCTCTTGGAGGAACTGAAAAGAAAGTTTTAGAAAATGGCCAAATATAAACTAACTATACACAAATGAATCCTTTCATCTATAATGGGAAATGGAATAGAAAAAAAAGATATGTTTTTCAAAGGGCAACAAAAACATGGAATTCTCTCCAGGGAAAACTATAATTAAAAATAAATACTTGGGAACAAATGAAGACTACTACAGCTTTTCACTGAAAATCATAAAAGAATATACAAATAGGCCTTTTGTGTCTCAGATACAGAAGACTAAGTTTTGTAAGGGTGTCATTTCTCTATTTCATGGGGATAGTGGTATTACAATTAAAATCTGTGCATTTTTGTTAACTTGCCAAAGTGATTTTAGAGTTCAGTTTAAGAAGAAATATTAGTCTCTAGACTTATGCTGTGTGTCTGGTGAGGGCAGAGAATATATCTATTTTGTGTAGCATTCCTAGCCCAGAGGAGGAACTTCATAAATATTTATTGAGTGAAAAATAGCTAGGAAATTTCTGAAAAATATTCTAATTAATGTTTCTAACTAAATGAAACTAATGCTTCTAACATTCTAACTAATATGTGAAAACTTGCTTCAAGGAAGGTTAGTATCTTTGGCATACAAAAAAATCCAAATTGATAGGAGGAATATAAAAAGTCTTTGATGGTTCCAAGGAAACAATTAGAAATAAAAATAATTTGTTTATTCAATAATTTATTTATTCAAGGATTATTAACAATAGCAAAAAAATTTGTCCCTATCTAATGATAATTGAACAGTACAACTAGTTATATCATGTCCGTATACAGAATAATACACAGTTTTTCAATGTAATATTGAATATTTAATGCCTTTTTTCCAGTTTATTCTTTCTACAAATGCTTGTAATGGTAAAAGAAAAAGGAAAATGCAAGAGTATAAATAAATCAAGCCTGATTTTTAAAAATATATACAGATTTGAGAAACACTGAAAAAATATAGGAAAGAAATACATCAAAGCATCAACAGTTTTATCTGTATAGAATTACTCAATATATTTTATTTTCTTATTTATATATTTTTCAGTGTTCCATATTTTCTATAATTAGTTTGCTTAACTCTTAGACTAAGAAAAAATAATCCTCTAAAGATTAGTTTATTCAAGGTAATAGAGACAGATTACTAAATGTGAAAATAAATCTGGCCTTACTTTCTATTTTGGTGTCTCCAAATTTCAAGGGATGTCAATTTCCATACGCTGTCAAATCCTAGGAAAAATCTGATTTTCAATCTGTGGAACCAAAATAGGAACCTTCTCCAAAAGTAATGTTTTCTACAGTCTCTCTTACACTCTTCACCTGAGACTCAAAACACAAAGTTGAAAATATTTGTGTTCCTTAAAAATGTGAGCAATTTGAGATAATTCTTTTAAAACGCTCTTATTCTCTCAATACTTCTGCAGTAGATATAAGAAAGTAAGTTTTGATTGAAATAAAAAGGAGGAAAAATGTTCAGGAAGCACACAGAGGCATTTTAAAAAAATAGTACTCAAACAACTTTTCAACAACAGGATTATCAAAATGATGAAAATACTAATTAGCAATACAATGCTTGGAAAAGACAGTATATTTTTAATGCCATTGATACTCCTTAATATTTAAAACAAAACAAAACAATAACAGCAAGATATCTAAGAATTACAGCAGAGGCTTCTCATTGGTGTTTATTAACTGGAATACCATGCCTTGCCATTGAGAGTTGGACTAAAGATCATTTCACCAACTAATTGAATCACCTTTGGAAAATATCAGTGTTTAAGAAGAGGAACTAACAAAATAAGTTATCACTTGTTTTTGGAGTGCTTGGCAAGTGAATAAATGACTTGGATTAGACATTCTAAACCCTTAGAAGAAAAGAGAACCAGGTGCCAGTAGTCCCAATAAAGGATTAGTAACCTTTTAATAAGATTTTGTTCATGACTATGTATAACTATATCCTCATTTCAACACTTGTAGACAAGTCTTGATGCCGATGAGTTCATTTTAGGAATATATAACTTAACAAGTTGTCAGGATTAAAATAGAAGCAGGCATCTTACTCATGAGTCTTTCATTTTTAAGGGGTAAGAGATGCAATGGCTTTTGAAGCTTCCGGAAAAGAAAGCCCGGACCAAAGCTTTTAGAGACTGTCTCTCGGTATGCACTCACAGACACAGGAATTATCTTGGCAACTACCCCAATGGGATGTCTACAATGGGGAATCTAATCTTCACTCAGCAGAGCTCTGCGGATATGGACACCCTCAAACAACTTTAAGTCCAAATTAACGACAATACTTTTAAAAAATAACATACCAAATCATACTGTGCACTTGTAGTTTGCCATTACATGATTTGATGTGATTCTCACAACAGCACTGACACCTGGGCTGGAAAGGCATTATTCCTGTTTTGCAGCTGAGACCACCTGAACTCAGAAGAATTAGCAGTTCATAAGATCATATAGTTCAGACCATGGTGGGGACTAGAACCTGGGCCTTGGGAGGCCTTTTCTAGTATTCTTTCCACTAAATCATGTGGGTTTTCAAGGAAACAAGTTTCCAAATAAGGCCCTTCCTACTCTCCCTTGGGTAACTTTAATAAACCCAGTGTAAAACAAACAACAAATTGGCTGTTCCCAAGCAGATGGTGCTGCTCAGCTGCGGTTAAGCAAGGAGGCCTCCAACACGCCAAACTCTGACAAACAGTACTTACTTACGATTTTATCACGCTGGTGAAGGCAGATAATTCACATTCAGAGTCCCTATTACAATAGCAAGGGCTACAGTCCTGCTAATTTAGGATCAGGCCAGCTCACACGTGGCAGAGGACGGGGTGGGAAATGGCCAAGGACCCAAGCTGCCAGCAAGTCCTGCCCCAAAGGCACACTCCCAAATCCAGACAGAAAGGAAAAAGACGATGGAGGGCTAACACTTACTGGTACGTGGGACCTACTGGTTACAGCTGTGCCACTATGTAATAAAGGCTATAAAAGTTAGTGAAAATACAAAATTTTTATTCAGAACTTCTTTGAAAGTTCAATATTTAGTATTTTCCTCAATACATGGTCTTCCTTTTCTTACTAAAATTAAACAGACAAAAAAAAAGAAAATCTAGTTACTTTCTTATTCACCAGGCACCATAAAGTCTTCTGCAAATCCCTTCCAAAATACCCTGACACCATGCAAATATCAATATAGTTTCTATATCCTGAGGTGAAAAATTTTGGAGGACATTGGCCAAGAGGCTGCCCATCAGTCCTCATGATGGTGAAGTAATTCAGTGGAGGAACCAGGGGGATTCATGAACTTCATTCATTCATTAAATGATTAAATACCTATTTATGGAGCACCTGCTTTTGCTAGGCATAGTCCTAGGTGCTGAGATACAACAAATAACAAAACAAAGTGCTTAATCTGATAGCACTTAAATTCTGAATAGAGAAAACAGGGCAGTGAAAACACACAAGTAATGCAGGATGGCTGTAAGCACCAAGAATGAAAACCCAGTAGAGTAGGATCAGGAGTGAAAGCATGACCACCAGGGGTGCAACCTGAGGTGCAGTTGATGAAGAAAGACTGCATCAACTGCAGAGAGTGTGTTCAGGCAGTGGAATCAAAATCGTCCCTGAGAGGGGATTTTCTTGGTGGTTCAAAGAACAGCAAGAAGCCAGGGTAGCTAGAGCTGAGAGAACAAGGGAGAATGTGTAGGGCATACAGATTATAGGAGGTCCAAGCAAACAGTCAGCAACCAAAAAAGTTGTACTAAGGCCCTAAGGAGCAAGCTAAACCAGATACTTCCAGTACAGACCAGGAGTCATGACAACACACCCCATCTTAGACATGCTTTAGTCGCTGTCTCTGTGCCAGCATCCCCCAATTAGCTCTCCCGAGTCCACCCATCTTCATACAACTGTGTCCACCTGGGTGACTGCCACACTTCCAGTGGTGCCCCAAAGATCTGCCTGGGAGAATAAACTCCCCACACCTACAGGCCCCTCATAATAGGAAGCCATCCCCTGCTCTGAGCCTCCTCTGCTCCATTCTTGTGCACGCTAAATTCTAAAGACACTAGTTTATTTGCAATTTCAAACCAAGCTATGCTCTCTCAAGCCTTCAGATACACACCTTTCTCCGCTGTGATGCCCTCTCTCCACCCACCCCAAGCCTTGCTCATAGCTGTCTGCCAAATTCCTACTCATTCCTCAAGCCCCACTTACATATAACTCCTCTGGGAAGCCTCCACCCACCACTGCTAAAGAAAGGACCAAGAAGATCAGAGTTTGGGTGAAAAGGTTTTCTGAAAGCCAACTGGAACACTCAGAAGCCTAGCTTGTTAACGTCCCAATTCCAAATTGTGTCCTAAATTGTTAATAACAGATGCCTATCTTCAGCAGAATACCTGAGATGTGATAACGTAGAAAGCAGAAAGCTGCAAAGCTAGACTATCTGGAGCACATTATCTGCTGATAAAGGTACAAAGAGTTCGAGGCAAAAAAAAAAAAATTCATAAACAATTTAAAATGAAAACTGAAATTCGAGGTGAGGAAAAATGCCATGAGAAACTAGAAGGAAGAACAAAGCCCCTAGACTATGATAAAAGGCCTCAATCACTGGGTAGGTGAAGGAGAAATAGAGTTTATTGGAAGTAATTTAGTGACTACTTATGGAATTACAATAAAGGTGACAAAAATCCCAGAATCTGTAAGGCAAATGTAAATATAAATATAAATCAATTACTGGCTTATTATTTCATTAAATTGAAGATGGAAAGGACCAATTCTTGAGTCACAGCGTTTGCCTCCTGGGGTCCTAGATAGCTTTCCCTGTCAAATTAAAATAAAAAAGATAAATAAACATGAGAAATTAAGAATGTCGAAGTATATGAAGGGAAAAGAAAAGAAAGGGGAAAATGATGTTTCACAATTATTATCCAGGCTAAGAGAAACAAAATTACTTGATCATAAATTCAAGATAATCTGGTTTTCTTTATGAGTTCCCATTTTATTAATGAAAGCAAGGTAAGACCTTATTGTACCCGGGTGAATTAAAATGCCTATTTGAAGAAGCAATCCTCCATAGGGGTCTTTAATAGAATCTGTGAATGGTTCTAGAGCCAGATAATTTAGCTGTAAAAAGGCAATATTAATATTAACCTCTCCATGTGCACAGATCCACCTTGAGGGGCACAGGGACAGGGAAATGTTAACAGAATGAACCAGGCACATCATTTCTTTAAAAAAAAATCGGAACTACTTCAGGGGCAAAAATTGGATAAACCTCTTCTACAAAATTGCTTGCAACATTCACTGTTAGCCCTTCATGCCTCTTGCTCCTAACAACACTGGCCAGAAATCCTGGGCTTTCAGTGCTGCTCATATTATTTTCTGACTTTGTATTCAGGGTGTATGACTTGTAAGAAGTCTAATAGCAAAGCATTTAATCGAAATAAGCAGAATAGAAAATGAACTGCCAAATGCAGAACAGCCTCAACAGGAGCCATGACAACACATTTCCAAATTAGAGGCAGGTCCTCAGTAGGGCACCCAGAGACTATGAGGAAATGAAATAAAAAGATAATTCAAGGGAAGAGGCAAACGTACTTTAACTGAGCAATTGGTCAGTTGGTGAGAAATACAGGTATAATAACGAATGGCTCTTCTTCTTGGCTCCAGACTTGCAGTTAGATGTTTAAGGAAATGCCAATACATTTCAGTCATTGTCCCCATCACCATCTTCTGGATTATTGCAAACCTCCTAGCATTGCTGTCTCCAAACTTTTTCAATCCATCCTAGGAAGCTCAACCAGATTCCTCCTTCTGATGCCCCACTCTATCCATGTCACTTCCCTGCTCAAATGCCTTCAGTTGCACACCATTATTTACTAAACTCCTAGTTGAACTTCTATTAGCTGACATATATGATCTTTCACCATGAGAATTCATTTCCAGCCTTCTGACTCATTAATACTCAAACATGGATTTCTCTAAATTGTATGATTCTCTATTCCTCAAACATCTCCATGTTCTTCATACTCCTGTCACATTTTCCCAACATTTAGGTTTTCTCCTTTATCTCCATCTCCACATATTAAAAGCCTACTAGTTCTTCAAGTCCTGATTCAACTGCCACCATTTCCAGGATGCTTCCCCCTAATTATTCCACAAAGAAGTAGTCTCTGCTAACCCCTATAGCTTTTTTGATACTTTTCAAATTTCACTTTATACTATGATTATTTATAAATATATCTTATTTCCTTCCCCCAATCCACTAAGATAAGTTCTTGGAAGAAACAGTTTAGCCTAGTTGGGGGAAAAAAAAAACAGGCTTTTCAGTCCAACAAAGCTGAGTGTGATACTAAGAGCTTTTACCAACTAGCTGTACAAACTTAAGTAGAGAATCAGTTTTGCTAAACTGTTTGCTCAAACTGTAAAATTGGTGATAATTATGCCTGCCTTAATTCAGGCTGTAAGGATGAATAATACTGTATGTAGTGTTAGCACAATGCCATGCATATACTAAGTGCTCAATAAATAGCTATTATTACTATCGAAAGTGGACACTGTTTATTATCAATCTTTGTGTTTGAAAGAGCAAATAATTAGCATGCCTTGCATACACTAGGTATTCAATGAATGTGTGCTGAATGAAAGAATGAATGAATGAATGAATAGCTCAAAGATTGTTTCTGATCCCAATGAAGACTCTCAAAAGTTAGCAGATGCTTAGAAGCCTGAATAGAGGTGGAAGGTGGTTATACATTCCTTTCCTTTGAAAACACCATTACCATGACCATCTTTAACCCTGAGGAACTAGAAGAAGACAAATCAACAACTAGAATATCCAGTCCAACAGAGTAAAATTGAGGTTATGAACAATCCAGAAGAAGAATCCATCCAAAAACATTTAAATTTGATGTTGCAATATGGTTTTGATATTTGTATTTGGAAATAATTTATTTTAGAATTTACAGGTCATCTAATTGTTACAGATTTGCTTACAACATTTTTCTCTTCCTTTACCCCCAAAAGAAAAAGCACCCCCCACCAGAAGTAGAAGCAAGGCAAGCAAAGCAAGGAACTTGCTTAACAGTTTGGGGTTTTTTTGGGTTTTTTTTTTTTGTTTTTTTTTTTTGCTTGGGATATTAACTTGGCTGTGTGTATTTTATAACTCATCAATGTTGAGGAGAAGGTAATTGTGGCAAGCTGCAATTTCCAGAAGTGACCACAACAAGATTCAAAGTCCTACACGCTCTTTCAGAATCATCTCACTCCCCATGTAGAAGTGGAGTATATTTCCCCTTCCCATGAATTGTTAGGCTTATGACTACTCAGACCTATAGAGCTGAGACTATTGGTCTCATGACTGCTCAATTCAAAAGGAAACCGCTTCTGCCCAGGTCTCTCTCAGCATGTTTTGCAGAAAACCCATACCATAGGCAGAGGTCATGTGTAGGTGTTCTGGTCAACAGCCCCAGATCAGTTTCAGCTCACAGTCACCATCAACTGCTAGGAATGTGAGTGGGCAAACTTGAAATGATTCCAGCCCCCCGCTTTTGAGTCTTCCACCTGCGGTCCCAGACATGATGCAGTGGAGACAAACTGTCCCCACTGTGCCCTGACTGAATCTCTAACCCATAGAATCAATAAGCCTAATAAATAATTGATACCAGTAGATTTGGGGATAATTTGTTATGCAGTCATAGTAACTGGGATGTAGTAATTAGGTATCTTGTTTTTTTAGGTGTCCAGTTGGATTATAGGTCTCATGAGTAGGGGAAAAATGAAAAGAAACAACAGTTGGGTTGAACAAGTTATTTTAAACCTTTAGTACGATTGATTAGCATGTCAAAAATGTGGCAAGTCCATCCTCGGATAGTTAAAAGTTAGCTACAATAACTGGACAGATATATGAAGTTTTGCTCTACATAAATACTGACCAGAAAGCCAGAAAGAGACAAATGGACAACAGTAACCACAGTAAATCAGTAACACACAGAGTTAATCTGGTACCCTCAATAATTTAACAACTATCCAAAAAAATCCAATTTTGCCTTTCAGAGAGTTTTTCAAATGCTTTTTGAAATAAAGCGGGGTAACCTTTAGGGCTTTTCCCACTTTTCTCTTATTTTATTGTCTAGCATGAAGCCTCATTTTTTCATAGCACATGAGAAATTCTGACACTCAACTAAGACCTGATAATATTAGTAGTAAATGCCATTCATAAAAATTGTACACATATCTGGAAGGAACATTAAGGCCTTGTCTTTTCCCATTGTCTACTTTATGGGCCATAAAATATTATTCCCATTACATAGATCAGACATGTGAAGTCCAGGGAAATTCAGTATCTCACCAGGTTATACAGCTGCTAGGAAGGAGCCAAGGACTAAAATCCAAAGCCACTTTCTTTTACTTCAAGTTTTTCTCTAATGATACTACCTCTTAACAGAAAGATAAATGATAGTTATATTATGTAAACAAGAATGTGAACTTTCTTATTTTTCTAATAAATTAAATAAAATTGATCAATGTGAACTATTGCCTCTTCTCTAGGTAATGAACTATTCCATCCATCCTACACATTTGCAGCCAGGAAGGCAAAGGAAGTCTGCTGTTGCCTTACACAACTGGGAGAAGTGAACCCTCCCTGCTTCCCATTCCCAGAGGAATACCAATGGAGAAGTTGCCACCTCTGTACAGTTTGTAGAGTAAGGTTAAAAATAAGTGAGTTCTTCATTTTGTTTTTGTTTTTTTGTCATCTGTCTTCCATGTCAGTCTTGTCTGTCCATCTTGTTGCTTCGATTAGTTAAACCAAACCTTCTGTTTAGGCTTTGATATAGCTAATATTTTATCTGGTTTCTTACAGTCAAAAAAGAAGGAAGAGAAGAGAAGAGAACAGAAGACAAAAAGTCATCAGTGGTCTCTTGTTTTCCCAAAGCTTCATGAAATTCATTAAGCTCCACTGAGATTTTCGTTTACTTTTACACAATATTTCTCCTTCCCTGGGAAGAAAAATACTTGCTGGCTTACTACAGGGTGAATATATACATAAAACCTGTAAATCACAGAGGATCTAAATGCTTGCTATGGTTTTTCAATGCTCTAGACCTGAATAGAAATAAAGCTTTAATGGAAAGAAGGAAAAGAAACCACCATTTCAAGTAAATTAAAAGCAACCTCCAGGCAAAGGACTATACCTGCAAAATAACTTTCCTTCTAGTATAAAATTTAGAATAGAGGAACAGAAGGAGCCCATTTCTAAAAGCAGTGACTTTCAATCCGTTCATTTACCACTCACTAAAATTCAAAAGTCAGTTCATTGTCGAATCCAGTCATTACGCCATAGTATCAGGCTTTAACAAATTGAGAATTCTTTTATGTATTTGTTCCTCTATGCTGGATAAAAATAGCGCTGGGTGAAAAAGCCACTCAGAAATTTAGGGGTAGAAAGAATTGCCCAGGAACATAAGCTTAGATTCTGGTCATGTAAATGCATTTCAAGAAACTTTATTTCTGCACAAAATCTATTAACAATTCCTTAACAATTGAGCCATTATTGAAGTCCTAATACTCTTTGGATGAGCACCAAGCGAGTGGAAGTTGATTAAGCTGAAATTTGTGGCAGGTCTCCTGGCATGAAGAGAGGAGGGCCTGATGCCTTCGTTAATTAGACACCCCACTGTGGGAAGGAGCAATATGGTGCCCAAGCTGTGTGCTATATTCATGACTTTATCATCACCTCACTGCACACTTCTCAGGCCCAAATAACACATGGGAGGCTGAGCTGGGACTCTCTGCTCCTGAATCCCTCTCACATTGCTATCCAGCCTGAAGGTCCATTTTAGAACCTCAAAAGTTAACAAAGCTCCTCCGGGGCCATGGGTGGGGTACTGGGTGGGGCTGCAGTTAACCAGTAAGCGCAGAGCTGTGGTCTCTAAAGGGCTCACCCTAAAACAGCCTCTTGTAGATTTCTGACAGGAATATTTTTGAAATTCCCCAATGTGCGCAAAAAGCACACTGAAGCAGTAGGAGACATTCTTCCTGCTTCTTTAGATAAGGTTGAGACAGCCTGAAAACTGCTCAGATGGTGGTTTGGAATGTGCTGTGAAAACCTTTTCTTACCAGTCAGATAACCTGTCAGCCATAATAACAACACAGGCATTGTTTGCCAGCTGCTTAACTCACTTCCTGGAAGGCACTGACCAGATTTTCTTTTCCTCTTAGCCAAATAAATGAGTTAAGTATTTTAAACACATTTATCCAGCATATAATGAGTATGTAATACTTTTGGTTAAAGAATTTCATTCCCGAAATTTAGTAGCTTCGCTTGGACTTTGAGGAAGGAGATATGGGGTTGGGGGAAGGAGGGAGAGAAGCCTCCAAGGATATACTTCAAGAAAAAAAATCTCTGACTATATTTTCCCTGAAGCCTTGGGCTAAAAGAATCTTCCTGTGGGAGAAAGGGTCAGGGCATTGGCACTGTCTTGCTTACAGGTTCCCACCATAATGTCAGAACTCAAGAGGCACAAAGCTCTCCAAAAGAGGCCTCCACTTCCCCCTGAGTGGAGAGGGCATCAGTGTGAGGTCTTTTGCTTATCCAGGGAGAACGTGGATTGGACTGCCTTGGGTGGCAAGATAGTTTTCTTATGAAAATGACCTTTCTCTGTAAAGCTCTTATAGTGAGTTAATATCAACTCAGTTAAAAATGACAGGGGAACTACTTAATACTCCTTCCCTAGTTACTTTAGTGATAATAGCAGTATTATCATTCTAAGTATTTGAGGAAGTAAAAAGATCATTGCCTTCAAAGAGTTATACAAGGAAGTAGCTGACAGAGAAAACTATTATCCCTTGATTCCTGACTCAAACTTCTCTTAAGAGATAAACTGGCATATTTTCTATTTCTGGACTCTTTCTTTGTTTTTCTGATAATACCACCAGCAATCAGAAAAGAAACCCACTGTAATGTTAGCAGGTCATCAAAACTTGGCAGGAGAAAGGCTTGAAGTACACTGTAAAGCAGTGGTTAGTGAGTTCTGTCTGAATTGCATTTCTCAGTATCCTTGATTAGCATATACAGTAGAGAATTGTATATGCTAAAAGGCTGGCTGTACTAGGTCTTCACTGATTGAATCTAATTTGACTAACAAAGCTGTGTGTTCAAAGGGCCTTATAACTCAATAAAATAGGAAATTTATCATCCACTACATCATGCTCTAGAATACCTATTTTTGATAAGCAATTCAGGTATTAAAAATAAAAAAGCAGCAAACCCCCGGCTGGAAATTATGTGTAAACATTATTCATGGGGAAGCCAAGAGAAACACAAAAACAAAAAAACATAATTTCATCTCTGTTTGTTCTGAACCTGGAACCAGGAGACAGAAGGCAAGTCACTCAGGCTCTCCTTATCCAGGAACTGCTGCATTTCTCAGGGCCCTACTTAAAAGCTACCTCCTTCTCAGAATTATCCCCTAACTAATCGTCCCAGATAGAAGAGGTCCACTCCTTATCTTTCACTTCTGAAGCAGGAACTGTCATTAACACCCATGCAGTATTCATTTCACTGCATCTTGGATGGTATTGATGTATGTGTGTGTATATGTTTTATCAAAGCTGAAAAAACAAAACAAACAAACCCCAGGGATCTTGAGTGAGGTTCAGACCCTAGCGGTGATCTGCCATTGCCTGTCCTTAAGCAAGCTGCCTCACCTCTCCCAGACTCAGTTTCCTCACTTGAATAGTAAGGGTACTGCTCATCTCCAGTATGTCTAAAGATTCAACAAGGTATAAACACATCCAGTGCTGAGCAAGGGCACTGACACGGAGGAGACTGCCAGTGAGTGTTGGTTTCTTTCACTTTCTCGTAACAAGATTATAAACTCCCAGACTGGGATCACATCTCACATGTCAGCACAGCCTTGAAAGAGGCAGTGACTTCAAATAGTTGTGGAATTCATATTTTGAATAACAATGAGAGAAGTATAAAGTGGTAGAAGGCCAAAATAGCAAGTGCAACGGAAAGACGCTGATATCCAGACATAGGAGAGTCCTGTTTATTTCGGAAAATAGGAGTAAATAATTCCCACTGGCTGCTGGAAGAGAAGAGGGAGATGATCGCTCCACGTGGATGAGGATTACGGTGCAAGCTTCTGATGTGGAGGCTACAGGAAGTGAAAGGACGGGAGAGAGGTGAAAGGGCAGGAAGATCAGGCATGGAGGAAGGACGGACGAGGTGGCAGTGAATGCTAGTGTTTGAGAGTGACGAAGAGTGAAAATGGTCCATTGCTATTGTGTTTCCTTTGAAAAAGAGACTATAATTATAAAAAACTGGAAACAGACAGACAGAAAAAATAAAATATGGTTACCAAAGGGGAAAAGGGCGGAGGGTTAATTAGGAGTATGAGATTAACAGATACACACCATTATATAAAAAATAGATAAACAATAAGGACCTACTGTGTAGCACAGGGAACTATATTCAATATTTTGTAATAATCTGTAATGGAAAAGAATCTGAAAAAGAATATATTAATGTATATGTATAACTGAACCACTTCACTGTACATCTGAAACTAACACAATCTTGCAAATCAACCATAGTTCAATTAAAAAAATAAATAAAATTTTTTCAAAATTTGGTGACAGCATGAAGTACCAAAAACTCACGGGAAAAAAATTTTAATGACATATCACCTTCATGACCAGAAGATATCTTCCAAACTAAAAGGCAAAGAACTTCATTCAACTCCCAAATTTGGCTAGGGCAGATCTCAAATCCCTGAAAATTAAAATAGACTAATCATACTAGATTTTCCTTAGCAGATTAGTGAAATTGGCTTAAGAACTGTTTCTAGCTCAAAAGAAAAACAAATTTAAGCCTTGAAAGATGCATCTTCTTGCAATCCTTTTTAAATTTGGAAAAAGAAGAACCAAAGAACTTGGAGATACTTAGCACAAAATGTGTCAGTGACACAACCAAATAAAAACTATTACCTCATATCTGGACTTCACCTTAGAAATGCACTATTGAACATTTCAGTGTATTACTGGATTCTTCCATAATGACACCTCCATAGATCATGTTTTGTCCCTACCACTTCCCTTGCGAAAGAAAAAACAAATCACACTGATAAGCACCCACTCAACTCACTCCTAAGCATCCCGCATGTTAATTTCTCAACAACACAAATTTAATTCGTCTCAGCATTATTCTCCTGTGGTGCGTACCCCTCCATATAAACAAAATGGGGATTCGTTGCCATGACAACAGAGTGTGACTTTGATCAGCTTCAATGATCATTGGCAGTCACATGCCTTTGATAGATACCAAATTGTGAGTAAGGTTTGATTATCCAATTTTTCAGTCTCTAATTCTACAAGAGGCTACCCCCATTTACCAAAAGGAGGTGGGGGGGTGGAAGAAAGAAACAAACAAAAACCTACAAGATAGCTGTACTTTCGAGACAACAAAGTACTTAGTGAATATAAAATCAGTGAGGTAGTGAGTACCTTGAGAATGACTTTGGTTCACCCTCTGTGTAATCTGGTGTGTGTGCTCTGCCCAGCCACCAGGAAGGAGAGGCTGTTTCCCTTTTCCTTTCATGGCAGATGTAGGTGATATTTAAGGTTGTGTGTGCAGGTGTTTTGGGGGTTGATTTGTGTGGGAAGAAGAGAGGTGGTAGCCTGTAGCTTGACAGAAGAGGAGGGAAAAAAAAATCTGAACAATGTGTTGAAAAAGACTACAGTCTGAGCTGCACAGGACCAGCTGTTTTTGCTAATTAGAATAACAAAAATAGCACATGCTAAAATGTTTTTCTTTTTTTTTCTCAAAAGCAATGAATGCTCTAGGAACTATAAGGAATGAGCTTTAAAATCCATTTAAATGGAGGAACATTTCAGGAACCATATGGGGAAGGAACTGAAAAGGAGAAGGAGAGAGTAGGGAAATAACATTTGATTTTCAGCTGAATTTTTTTGAAAGATGATAAATTGGGGCTATTTTTCCTTTTCCTTAACTTTTAATAGGAAATGTTTTCATCATATCTAGATTTCACAAAAATGCCACTGCTTCTGTATTTTCCAGGAACACAGTATGTAACCAAGGGAGAGCGGGCACTAAAAAGAGCTGCATATGCTCTATCATACATATTGCATGTCTCATCTCCTTCCTTACGTTTTCTCTGAAGCAGTAAAGAGTAATTCAAAAACTTTGAATATAGGAATAACATTTGTGACAACGACAACATTCTGGACATCTGCACTGTTAGTGTACTTATAATAAAGTCACATGGCCATGGGGAAATTTCACAGAATTACAATCACAGTAATTTGCCAAGGTGTATAACTAGTTTGTTTTCAGCTGTTCTTCTCATGAATAATTATCAAGCAGGAATATCCTAAAGCTAGCACAAGCTGTCACTTAACCAAAATACTCAATATTTAACATTGAATTTGGAATTTCATAAGTGAAAATAATTACTGTAAAAGCAAAATAATGTACATGTGTATATTTGCATGCCTAAATGCACACAACTACACGTTAAAATTCAGATTCCAAAGCATCCTTATCAAATGAAAGCATGTCTTGAAAGTTGAGGAATAGAAGAGATCTAAACACAAGTAAATCTCAGCCATTTTCAAGTACAGCTTGGTCTTCAGTGTTTGAAGGACTGCCTCTCAAAGCTAAGTGGAAAATGCAAACCAGCCTCTGCATATTGATGGTAGCTGATTACAATTGGGTTAGAATCTTTATTAGAATTTTTAAATGTTTGAAAACAAATGCTATGTATTGAGTAACAAGTTAAGTTTTTAAAATTAATACAAGAGTATCACTAAACATTTAAGCGTTAATTTCTGGAGTGAATATCATAGTTCAATTGTTAAGTATTTTCAAAAACCTTTACCCCTCCAGTGAGAATGTGAGAAGAATGTCATTTCTTATAATGCCCATCACTACATTTCCTATTAACTTTAAATGGGAAATATTTTCATCATGTCTAGATTTCACAAAAATAAGTAGGTTTATTTGATCACAACCTATTTTTATATATATATTTATACACACACATATATATATGTGTGTGTGTGTGTAATTTCTGTTACCTCCCTAAAAATTATTTGACTAGAGCAAATGTAGGTTTCATTTTTAGATTCAGAAACCTATAAATGTATCATGAGTTTATAAAAGAGGTACTTTCAAGTCGTTGGAACAATTCTAGTGTATATTAAGGATTTTTGTTTTACTGTTTACTTTCCCATTAGTAGAAAACTTCTCTGTAATACAGCTTAAATATTTTTTTTCACTGGAATAAAACATAAATGATATTGGGGAAGAAACTCAAACATGAAAAGCAAATCTTTCTAACTGAATTGTGGGTAATAGGCAGAAAGTCCTTTGGGGGATAAATAATATTTTCACTTGGATAACACCATTTGGTTCTCTGAATAGATTATTAGTTTCCCTGAAACTTTAGGGAAATAATTCTACTTTGTCTCTCTTATGATTTATTTTAATCACACCTATATGAAATAGATGAAAGAAATATATTCTTTGGAACCAGGACTCATTGCAAATACAACAAAGGTACAAAATGGCTTCCATTTTAACTTGTAAATTATCAGGAGTTTTCAGACAGTTTCAAGACTTTTCTTGAGCATGAAAGTAGATAATTCTAGTAAAAAGAGTGTCTATTTGGAAATCAAAAATAGGATTAGTTAATCAACTAGACCCAACAGGAATTCTCCAAGATTTATGCCAAATCCAATTTATGCCTTAGTTTTCCCATTACTGGAAATGTGACTATTTGGCACAATAAGAAAGATATTAGCACGATTGCAAAAAGAGTGTGTTAAAATAAGCAGGTTTATTTGATCACAACCAAAACACATGAGTGATAACCTAAAGCAGGCAAAAAGTTGATCAGCACATGCTGAAAACAGAAATGGTTTACTCACACACACAGTGACTGTAACCACTGCATCACACATGTATCTGTGTATGATTGGCAGATCAGAAGAACCAGTCTTCAGAGTATGCACTCCTTCCTCGTTCTCTCTCTTTCCACTTCAGCCATTTCCCCTCCACCCCTGCTGCTGCTGTCTGACTTCATTCTCCCATCTTTACTTGCCTATAGCTGATTTTAATTGCTCTAGTATCAATTTTCCTGCCATCCAGCTTTCTGCATTTCAATCCACCATCCACACAGATGGGGGTCTCACAAACCTCTTCAGCTTGGTCACCTGCTCCCTATCACCCCTTTCTGCTTTCTCTTTTGCCTAGGATGCCCTGACCTCTCTACCCAGCCTCTATTTATACCTCAAGATTCACTTCTCTGGATCCATCTTCTCTGAATAGCCTTTCCTGTTTCCCAAGGTGAAACATAGTTTTGACTCTGTTGTACCACCTTTCCACCTAACTCTGTTATAGTCCCAGTCAAAATACTCTGGAGCAAAAGCCATTTCTTATTCTACTAGCTATTGGGCATATTTTTTTAAATGCACATAGTAGGTGTTGAATTTAATCCCCAAGAAAACTGGCCCCAGGGTTTGTTGGAATGAGTAAGTGAAAGTACTCCCAACAAATGCACTCATTATTTATCACCATTAGATGGAGATAATGGAGGACTTCCGCTATAAAATGGCATCTGGCCACCATCCCCTGGCACTGCCTCTCCCAATCGTCAATAACATACATGTGAAAATGAAAAACTCTAACACAGAAAACTAAGACTGACAGGAAACCCAGTGCCAGAAATCTGGGAAAAATTTAGAGTGATTATAAGGCTGCTGCATTAAGAGTGAGAAGACAGTCGGTAGCCTATCCAAGCATCACCTCATAAAACGAAGAGTCTACCTCCTTGAAAGAGCAGTAGGCAATTTTTTTTTCTGCTCCCATTGTCTGTTGCACAGCTCAGCTCAGAGATTTGGATCCCTTAATAAACAGAAAACTTAGCAGCCATTCTGTTCAAAACGGGTGCTGATTTTCAGGCAGACAGAATATTATATGCCTTTCCTGTCCACTCATATTTCTATGCTATTCAGATAGGAAAACCGCTCAGAAAATAACAGTTGAGGAAAAATGGGAGGATAATTACAGCACATTGTATCCTGGGAGATATTTTACCCACAGATGAAGTGTGGTAGGAAGAACTGGAAGAGTACTGCCCTCAATGAATCCTGAAAGTTACAGTTTCAATTAATGCCCTTATTTCTGGTGGGTGGTGGGGGTGGTAGAAGATGCCACCCCAGTAGAGCAAGACCACACTATGTGAATGCTCACTGGCATTGGAAATTAGGAAGGAGAAGGAACACGTTAAGTGATCCAGTAGTAAGTGGAGAAAGGTGCAAGGAGGGAACATGAAAAGCAATGAATCTGAAAAAAAAAGTTCTCATTTAAGTGAATGTAAGAGAAATAAAACAACAAGGGACTTGTGGTTAAATACAGTAAAACAAGCAAAGAAAACATCACTCAGAAGTTTTAGCTGTTTCTTGCTCTTATAAAAATCAGGAAAAAAATTTGGAAAATTGTTTGCCATCTTCAATATACCATAAAAAGAAAGAACAATTTGAGATAAAAGGAAAGTAGGTTGGGATGAAAAGACTACTAAAACTTGGAATTAAAATTTAAAACCGCATATAGAGGAAAGTTGGGATATAAAACTTAGGGATGAGCTCTGAAATAATTGAACGTAAGTGTTGGCCCATGGCTGTTACAAACATATTTTCAAATCTGAATGCAAATATCAAAAACAATTCTTAGGAAAGAATAGATCTGAAGTAAAAATAATTTAATAATATCAATCTGAGTCTAACACTCATTTTGATAGGAACAAGCAGGGACTGGGGAATGGAGAAGGGAAGATAAAAGCATTCCTTGTGGATAAACAAAAGATACTGTTTCTTTCTAGACTAATATTCAGAAAAATAGAAGCTGGATATTTTGGAAAATGAGCAGAATAAGTATTAAAACATCTGCTTTCCTAATCACCTGAGAAGATGAAAGCATAGTTCATTAAAACAATAGCAACCAAAACAAAGGTAACAAAAATTATAGAAATCCAAAAATTGAAGGACATAAAAGAAAACATAAAAAGGAGATAATCGTTAAAAAAGAGAGAAGAACAAATTTCTCAGTTCTCAAAAAAGCTGGAAATAACTGGAAAACAACCAGATTGAGTCAAAAGACACACTCTGTGTGCTGCTACTGTGATATCTCTAATTTGGAAGTGCAGGTAAATGTTAAAAATAAAAGAATGAGTAGAGATTTCTCAAGCAAATACAAATTAAATGAAAGTAAAGGTGGCAATGTTAACTTTGGGCAATGCAGGTTTTAAGGCAGAAAGCATAAAATGGGATAAAAGACAACTGTTTTATATTGATAAAAGTTATGATAATAAAAATATAGCAGCCATGAATCTTTATGTATCAAATAATAAAACATTCAAATACATTAAGGTAAAACTGGCAGATGAACATAAAACGAAAAATGGAAAGAAACAAAGTTGTCATAATAGATTTCAGCACATCTTGGGAGATCATGAAGAATTTGAGAACATGGAGAATTGGGCTATTATAATTAAAAGTAACAGGGAGAATTAGACTAGTATAGTTAGTAATGAGATATGTATTGAGTGCCTACCCTTTTAAAAAGAGAGTTTGCCTTTGAAGAATCCCTGTATCGTATATTTAAAAATTGATAAGATTCTAACTCATGGGGGCGGGGTGAACGCTCAAAAAACTATTAGAAGTAGAAATAACACAGAAAAGTGTGAGTAAGAGTGTGTCTGTATATATATATTTTTTCATATATATACATACATACACACACATACCTACACACATATATATCCTAAAATATAAGAATATTTCTGCATTTCATGATGTCTAGATCTTGCTTTAAAATACTGCAGGAAAAAAAGTTGGGGCCACAGGTAAAACAAGTATGGCAAAATGTTGATAACTGTTGAAGCCTGGTGATAAATATATAGAGGTTGATTAAATGATGCTATTTACATTGTATATATGTGAAACATCACATAATATAAATACTTCTAAAAGTACCACATATTATAACTATAGATTGCTGAAAAACCTGAAAACTAGAGGCAAATTCATACTCCTAAATGCTATCAACAAAAAGACCTAAAAAAATCAGAAAAAAAGAAAATATTAAAGATACACTAGAAATGAGTAAAAATGTTTAAAAAGCCAAAAATCTACCAAAATTAATAAGTAATTATAAGAAGTAGTTTTTATAAAGGAAACATTCAACAAACTCAATCAAGAAAGAAGAGGCTAGTATCCAAAACTTAAATAAGTAAAGATAATAATGGGGAAGAGAATTTAACATTAAAAAGAAAACTACCAAGGAGAGAGGCTAAAAGAGAAATCAACCCTGCAGGCACCTTGATCTTGAACTTCTAGCATCCAGAATTGTGGGAAAATAAATTTTCTTGTTTAAGCGAAAAAAAAAAAGAAGAAGAAGAAGAAAGAAAGGAACTATAAACACATTAACAATTAATTAATAAAGAAGAAGGAAACCGTAATAATCTAGAGGAAAATCTAGATGAATATTTAACATTGCATGGTAGACTAGTGCCCTTTAAGCATTAAAACAATGGAAGGAATTAAAATAAAAATCTTGATGGATATATTTAATGATAAAATTTATATCTATTCATGAAAATGATCAAAAATAAAATTAAAATTTAGATGACAAACATGAGAGCTTGAATTAGGACAGTGATAATAAGGATGAAGAGGAAAAAGACTCAAGAAACACATTAAAAAAGCTAAAAATGGAGAAAACAGTTTAAGGATGGGGTGATACTGACATCACAACTAAGACAGAAAACAAAGGGATAGAGAGAAGACGACAAGTTTAAATTCAGACTTGTCGATTTTAAGATTTATCTAAACATCCAGTTGCTAAGCCACTGCATTTATAATTCTGAGCCCAGGGAAGAATTCCAGAGCTAGTAAGCTAGTGAGCTAGTGTGAGGACATCAGCACAGGTGTAAGAACTGTAAGCATGAAAGTCTGTAAACGCATCCAGCGAGACAGGGTAGAACAGTAGAGGGTAGAAGTTTAAAACTGGACAAAACTATTTTTGAATGTCACAACTACAGAAGTGAAGTCCATGAAGAAAAGCAAGGACGAGAGCTCAAAAAGAGTAAGGAGAAAACAATATTGTAGAAGTCAGGGAGTTGAAGAGCAAATGAAAGGTCAGGATGCTGACTGGGAAGAGACTGACATCCGATGGTCCCAGGTGATGGGGCTTCACTTGATGTCAGATCCAATACATCTTGGAGCTGGCTGCCCAGCATACATTGACTCCAGGCCTGGCCCAGGGCCAGACATGAAAGATAGCCTTGTACTAGCCAATGGAATCAGAATCCTGGGAAGCCAGAAATCCCGTTGTTTTGGATTAACAACAGTTACTGTTGTGACCCAGTGACTTCATACTGCCCTAGTACAAATTTCTGGGCTTGCTACCCACCATCTGATCTGGTTGAGGGCTGGTTAAACATGGCACGGGCTCATCTGTGAGATAACACTATAATGGGCTGCAAGTTGCACAGGTGTCCAATGAAATAACAATGTCATCTACTGACAACGGTGGGACAGAGGGACCATCCCATACACCCAAAGGACTGTGTTCTCTCCAGTCAGAAACCTACTGTCCTTTACCCAAGTAACTTTCCAAAGGGAGCAGTTCTCTGAACCAAGTTAGGGTCAGTCAAAGGACTAGGAACTATAGTGAATAGTTCAAGATATTGTTCAGCAATAGGCAGGAGTTGACAAAGTAAAACAGGGCATGCCCAGCAGTTAGAAATAAGGACCATGCCAAATAAATCAATTCGTGAGTTTCAAGCTCACTGCTTAATGAGGTAGAGAGGCAGTTCAATAAATTCCAATAGCCAAAATTCATGGATGAAGTGATAGTTCATAGTTACGCTCAATAAAATGGATGTAATAGTGGTCACTTTAACAACCACCTTTCTACGACAAGGACTACTCTTATTGTGCCATCTATGTGTGATAGTAATTATCATTATAATAATAGCAATTAATCATACTGATAACCAAAATATATTGAGGATTTACTGTGTCTGGAGCTTCACTCTAACCAGTAAAGTGAGGAGCCAGAATTCAAACCAGGAGGTCAGGCTCGAGAGCCAACATGTTTGCCCAAGGTTCTGTGCCTCATAGTGGCTCCCATACTAAAGAGAATGAGGCTTTGACCGCAGATAAACAGTTTAAATCTGGCCCCATACAAACTACAAGGCCCTGGGCAATTTCTCTCCAAGTGCCTCTGAGCCTTTGTTTAACATGCGAACTGGAGATAATACCTGCTTTCAAGGGGGTGTTGAGAACTGGGTGAGAGCAAAGAACTTAACAGATAGATAGTAAACCCTCCACAAGGGTAACTGGGGAGTGATGATGATGAAGAGGAGGAAGGGGAGGAGAAGGAAGAAGAGGAAGTGGAGGAGGAGAATTAGCATACTCATCACCATTATGATTATTTGGTTTTTGGTTGGGGCTGTATTTGTTTTATAATGCTTTTGTGACAAATTACCACAAACCGAGTAGCTGAAAACAAAATGTCATTTGAAAATTCTGTAGGTCAGAAGTCGGAAGCAAATCTCACTGGGCTAAAACTGAGGTACCCAGAGAGCTACATCCCTTTCCGGAGAGCTTCTAGGGGAGAATCTGTTTTCTTGCCCTTCCCAGCTTCTACAGGCAGCCCACATTCCTTGGCGTGTGACCCTCTTCCATCCTCAAAACAGCAATGGTAAGATGGGTCCTTCTCATAGTGTTGTCAATCTCCTCTTCCACTTTTAAGACCCCTGTAATTACACTGGGCCCACCCAGATAATCCAGAACAATCTCCCTATTTTCAGATCAATTGACTCACAACTTTAATTACACCTTCTACTTCAAGTCCCACTTGCCATATAACCTAATACATTCACATGTTCTAAATCAAACACGAACATCTTTGGGACTCATTACTCTGCCTACCACAGGAACATTTTCAAGAAAGGTATTCTTTAGCTTATTGGAGCCCATACAGGGCCATACCAAGTTAACTGACCCCATACTAATACCGTATTTGATGTGTATAAAAGATGGGGAATTCTACCACCACTTTCACGTCTCTGTGTATTTATTTTTCAAATAAATCTGCACGTGGAGGGTGACAGTTGTCCTATAGACTAGTGCTGTTGAAAAGCTGAACTGCTAAAAAGGGAGTATGAATTTTTCCACTGCTTATTTTTGGCAAGTAAAGATAATAAAAATATTTTACTCTATGATATTTGCAAACCAAAGCACACCTGAGAATAGAAAGATTATCAGTTCAGTTAAGGGATATCAACACATATACATTTCATTGTATATTCTTTTCAAAAAAACACATTTTTTTCTGTATAATCTGAATCCGTAACACCAGTTTATTCATATAACTTTCTTAATCAAAAATTACCCATGACTTTCAGTACATTCGGAAAAGAAGTTAGACATTCTTAGTTCATTGCTTAATGTCCTCAATAGTCTTACCCTTTTTTAAGCACTCCCTCATCTCTGAGCAAATTTCTAACCACTATGTCCCAGAAAGAAATAGCCTTAGGCTATACCATTTCTGCCTAAAATGCCTCACCCCCACCCAATTATCTGAATTCTTTTTCCTCAAGACTATTTAAAAATAATTCTATCTATGATGCTTTTCCTTATAAATCTATCCTCCTAGTGCTTTGTGGTCCTCTAAAATTTCAATAACAAGAATTGCTGGTACCCTCCTTTGTCATTAGTCATGGATGAATGTCTATGGACAAGATCTTGCTGAGCACATACACACACTTTCAAAACCTTTGAAATGACTGGCTGATTGATTCGTTTAACTTTGGAATTTGGAATATCCCACAATATTGTTTCTGCAAAATTTTCTAAACCAGTTCTGATATTTGAGGTTTTTCCCAACACATGCTCTGAAAGTGTATTTCTGAAAAGTACTATGAAATTTCATAGACCCAAATGAACATTTAAAATAGGATAAATTACAATAAAATAGTGCGGTACTTTCCTGCCACCAGATTGCAGGGATACTATTATACTAATAAATAAAAATGGATATGATAAACTGTTTTCAATTATGCACTATTTGGAACTATATTAAGTATTCTAATAAGAGGAGAAAATGGCAATATAAAAATGCTTATGGAGAAATGCAACAGAATAAACATTTAATGAAAGGTTCAGAGGGGAGAAATGTATTCTCTTCTATTCTTTTTCTGAGAAACAAAGCTTCTCAATATTAGAAGCCGATTCAAATGCACAACAGGAGGTAAAAAGTGCACAGGACAGAGAAAGTCAACCTCTGAGCAGGTACAGGCTCCTAGACAAGTCATGCAACCTCTCTGTGCCTCAGTTTACACACCTATAAAATAGGGAATATTGGACTACATGGTTTCCAAGATTGATTCATACTAAAAATTTGAGGCTAATTCGATATAATGAACTATCATCTAGGCAAATGCAATAGTTCATAATTCATTTCAAGTAATCTTTGTCTTTTGAACAAAACATCATTTTAATATACATAAACATTATTCAGAGTTGAAACATTATCTTTAAGTTCATTAAAATTAAATCATAATAAAACATTACTTTTTACCTAAAGGAAGAAAATATAGCAACTGTTCTTAAAAATGCAACACAATCTTAATTTTGAACTATATGTTCTGAGTTTACTTTATCATATTAAATATCATTGGAATGCTCCATTTTAACCTTTATGTGGCTATTGTATACTGCTGAATAGACCTCTGCTTTCAGAAAACAATACACTTCCACATCATTTTCCCCATGTGAGCTTTCTATTTGTGACATGGTTACTGAATTAAAACACTTGATTATAAGCGTGAGCATTTTAGCTGTTTTCCCCATTTATTCAAATAGGTTTATCAACCACATATTATTTGAAAGATTTGTCAACCACATATTACACACATACTAAGGAATCTTATTTTTGTACCACAAGGTGGCATCTTCTTATTTTGGTATAAACGTCTGAATATTAACATAATTTGAATAATTCCATACACCTGAACTATTTTTTAAAAATTTAAGACAATCGTTTAGCAGCTGTGCAAATATATGGCCATTCTGTTAGTTAATGCAAGTAGTACTTGTGGATATTTATGTTCCTGGAATATTCAGAATATTGAATCGTTAACAGAATGATGAGCTGTTAACACTAAAAAGTCAATAAACATTGTCCTCTAAATGTTAAGCTCATAGAGACTGGTAACACAAAGCATACACTGTAAAGTAAATGCATTTAAGTGGAAGCTCCTTTAGAAATAGCCAGAAATGTGGAACCAAGAACATTTTTTACTAATTATTCTTAATACCCAGGTTAAATGAGTAACACATATTTATGCAATAACTACACGGTAGCCGCCACTATGATAGTCTCTTTTACATATCTTTTCACAAAATTTCATGACAAATTTCCCAAAATATACTAATTCTAGTAGTCTACTGCTTCTGAAATTTTCAGTGGCTATATAAATCATCTGGGGTGCTTGATAAAATGTAAAATCCTAAGCCCCATCTCCTAGAAACTTCAAGTATCAGACTGTGCAGTACACAGTGCAAACCTACAAATATTAGTAAGTAATTCCACCACATTAAAAATATACTGTAAGATAACTCTGCAAAAGTAATCTTAGAAAAGAGAGACTACTAATCTAAAATAAATTCATGAATATATGAAATACGTTGGTAAAATACTAAGACTGCTTCTGGAAATTATGAAAATCATGACTGTTAATATGGCTTGTAATTTCCTATCACTATTTCTTGTCCCACATTTAGTGATGAAAAATTGAAGATGAGAGTGTTAAGTTTTTAAGATGGAGAAAAAAGAATACCTGGTATAAGGTTTATCTCAGTTACAACAGTGTGTTGTAGACAGGTTGTCCAATAACTAACAATTTTGTAAAGAATAAACGGAAGACATTTCCTGTGGGGACACATACACACACACACATGTACACAGCGATAATTACATTAGGGCTACAGAAAGCACTGTGCTAGGGTATGCTGTCACAGACTTTCTGCCTCACGTTATTCGCTGATTACAATATTTGGTCATTGGCAGCCTCTTGCCCCTGGACATATTCTGCCCTGGTACATACCCCTGCAGTTTAAACACGTAATCTAATACTCCATGAGATAGTGGGATCATTGACTAAAGATACAGGCATTATTTGTCAAAAAAAAATTCCAAGTCTGTGAAAACCTTGCGGCTAATAAGATCATAGAGCCACACTGGAAATGGTTCCCATAAGTATAACTGTCATCCCACAGGCATGCTCCTTGCCTGCTCCTGTACACACACATTCACACACATGAAGCCTCAGGCAATTGCTATTACATTTAACTCTGCTTTTGACAAAAGGTCAAGTAATGCTGCAGAACCACAATGATCTATATTGGATCTACCAGATGTAAAGTGTGTAAGTTGTTCCTTCTCAGCCTTTTGAGTAATAAACATGTCATGTTTAGAAGGAGATAAAAACAGTCACATTTTAAACAAAATCACAAACTAAAAAATAATCCCTACCTCACACCATACATCAAATTGAATTCTAGGGCTTAAAAAAGAAGGAGAAAAGAAACTAACAGCACAGTAGGCATATAATCCTAGGGTAGAAATACATGAAAACAAAAGCATGACATAACAAAAAATACTAGTAGATTTGGCTACTCAAAAACAAAAACTTCAGTATATTAAAAAATTATAACCAAAATTGAAAGGCAAATAATAAATTACGGGAAATATTTACAAAATATATGATTAAAAAGTAGGTATATATAGTTTTTCATAAAAAGAAAGTGACAAGCATCTTAGTGGAAATTAGGCAAAGTAGATGATTCACAAAGAATTACAAATTTTAATAAGCTTAAGAAACTTACTCAACACTACTGGAAATCAAAGAAATTTAAATTGCAGAACAATTAAGTATCTTTTTTTATCTTTCAGATTGAAGTATATTTTATTCTTACACCTAATACTGAAAATGGCAAGGGAAAAAGGCCTCTGAAATATTGCCATTGGGAATGTAAACTGGTATAACATTCCTGCAAGGCAATCCAGCAATGCATGCAAAAAGTTTTAAAATGTGCATATTTTGAACTAGAAAATGCTTGTGTAGTAATATATTCAAAGGATAAGTTTGAAAAAATATAATGTCCTTCTAAAATGGAAAACCTAAGGGTCCAACAAGTCCTTTAATTGGTTATACTGCAGCCATTACATATGAGTTGCAGAATAAATCATTTTAATGCAGTAAGAAGGTGTTTATACTCTTAAGAGAATAAAGAGTTATGAAATAAAATGAACACCATATTCTCAACTTTGGAAGAAGAAAATATGTATAAAAGAGCGAGCAAGACTCAAGATATACATTGAAATATTAGCAGAAATCCTTTACAGGGGATTTTTTAAAAAATACCATATCAAGTGCTTTCTTAATATCATTTTCAGTTTTTTAAAATTTCTTTAATAAGTGTGATAATTAATTTTACATGTCAACTTAGCTAGCTTATGGTGCCCAGCTGTTTCATCAAATACCAGTCCAGATGTTGCTATAAAGGTATTTTTAGATGTGATTAATATTTACAATTAGTAGACTTTAAGTAAAGCAGATTACCTTCCCTAAGTGGGTGGGCCTCATCCAATCAGGTGAAGACCTGAAGAGCAAAGACTGAGGTTTCCCAGATGAAAAAGAATGCTGTATCAAAACTAAAATGTAGAAACCTGCCTGACTTTCCAGTCTGTCTGGCCTGCCCTGTGGATTCTGAACTCAAGACAGCCACATCAGTTCCTGCCTGAGTTTCCAGCCTGAAAGTCCACCCTACAAGTCCACTCTACAAGTTTCAGAAGTGCCAGCCTCCACAATCATGTAAGCCTATTTCTCAAAATAAATCGATCTCTGTACATATGTGTGTGTGCATGTGTTTGTGTGTGTGTCTGTATCTCCTATTGGTCTGTTTCTCTGGAGAACACTGACTAACGAAATAAGCATGTACTAGTTGACATAAGGAAAAAAAAATGAGTAGGCAGGTCTTTAAAAATTAAACAACACATTTTAAATGAGAAAAAAAAAAAAACAAACCACCAAATTCTCTTGGAGATAAAGCAACACAGCCAAGAAAAAAGATCCTGTTTTTCTACTTATTATTTAAGGGTCACTGTCTATCATGCATGGGGTGGACAAACATGTAAAGAAAAATGTTATACTAGCCCTGCATAATCACACCTCTACCATCTCTATTATGTGGGATGATGAAATTTGTCACTTGTCTGCTATTTACAGGTGAAATTTTAATAATTTATACCACAAAACCATTTGCTGATAAGATAAACTGCAGTCCTGAAGGTATTTCACTTGAAAAATAAGAGACATTTTCCATTTTGTCGCCTTTTCATATTAATATCTGCTAGTCTATAATGCTAATTAATAAATGTAGCAGGCAGTGTAAGTCTCAGGGTTTTTTTCCCTAATCTTGTTTAATTTATCAAATGGAAAATAATCTAGCAAAGAGTCATTAATTTAATTTTTTCTGAGAGGGAATCATTACTAGATATGTTAAATTTTCAACAATGGAGCTTCAAAACAGCTGTAGCCATGGAAAATTTTTATAGTTTTAATTGAACATCTGTGCATTTAAATTGATTAATTTGAAGAAAATACAGGAGAAAAGAAAGAACAGTAGGTAATATGAATTTAAAAAACCTTTTTTTTTGTTTGCTCTGCTTCTTAGTTAATGATTTTTCAGTATAAACAAAATAAGAGATTATCAGACAACATTAAATAATTCCCATGGCTATAAATACATACATACTGATTTAGCAGAGTAGACAAGTATTTTGCAATAGAATTGTTTTCAATCAAAGATATGGACAGGGATACATATGTGAACATATAAAGTGTTTATTAGGTCCCTGTCTCTATGGAATATGTTGAGGCAAGTCACTTAAGACAACATCCAAATGGTATAAAAATTCTCCGACCCCCCCAACCACCACTGTTGCCACTACCAGACACACAAGGATGAACAGAACTGCAGATATTTCAGCAATTTTTGCAGCACCAAAAGATCACCCTTCCAGTATTTCTTTTCTGTTTTAAATGTAGATCTTTCTTATCAACTCACATTTTCTTTATACGTCATCTATTTCATTATCAAAACAGTTATCACAGGCATGTTGGTAGCCTGAATTTCTCTCTCTCTCTCTCTCTCTTTCTTATTTTTTTATTTTTGTCAGTATTTGGAGAGAATGTGGCTCCAGAACAATATATTATCTATAAAAAGAACTAAGAAAAATCTGTTGAGGCAGTAAAAGAATCACACAATTCTCATAGACACTAAATCACATGAAAAGCTGGGGCGAGTTTGCTCCCAGTTATCACTGATATTAACTGGTAAACATATTGTATTTTTAAGTAAGATCGGAAGGTATTTTTATCAACACCATTCGAAAACCAAGATAAAGGATAGATGAAAAAATGGATGCACAGACAGGGGAAAGAAAAGCATTGTCAAGAGATGAAACAAAAATGAGTGTCTTCTTTCATTTTGAAGGGAAAGTTCTAATAACTGTGCATAAACCTGAATAAAAATAATCATCACAGTAGTAAGATTTAATAATGTATTTACAGCAATTCAGAAATTAGTCCAATTTAAACTTTAGGTAAGATGTTAGTCTTTGTTCTGTGTTAGGAAAAATTGTAGAGAGAAATATGGCCATTTTAGAAACTGACCTGTTTCCTAAGCACATTTAAAACCATGTGAACAGCCATGCTCAACAGCACAGTGTTTGGCTTATAATAGTTGCTCATTTAACATCTGAAAATGCTTTGAAGGCCGTCCATCAAGAAGGTGCATGTGTTCATTACACATTACTCTAACATATCAGTAAGGAAGGTAATAATGGCCAGATATCTGGCAACATGCTTTTAGCTACTGATTCTTTACTTATTTGAACAAAACACAAGAGTATTTACTTCACAGTGGTTTACCACAACCTAACCTGCAAGCAGGTTATTTCCTTGTATCAAGCTGGCATCCCTGCTGTGATTATCCCTATGCAAAATCTCCCAATCCTGGACCTCAACTCACATTCTTAGCTTTTTTATCTTTAAGTGTATTACCAATTCTTACCACAAACTTTTAAGAATTCATATTAGCAGGCCACTTATTTCACATTGGTAGTTTTGTACAGTATATGTAGGTAGACATTTAATATAATTTATATAGATAATTATTATCTGTGGTGAGAGAAAAAATTATTCACCAAAATTTCTTTCAAGGTGAGCACAACCTTTGTTGAAAGTAACTCTTTGATAAAATTAGAACAAAACTAGAGACAGAGATGACATTGAATGTGAAAATAAGTTTTCTTAATGAAATCTGCCTCTACCTCAAGTGAATGGGGTGGGTATTAAAGAGTAGAAAAAAAATTGTCTAAAGATCCTATAGACTGCATGATGTGGCTTCTCCCTCCACCAAAACACATACACATACATGCATAAAATTATGAAATGCCTGGGGCTGATGGATTTGTTTTCGTGTGTGTGTGAAAACTGATGTAGCACTGGCCTTTGGTTCCAACTGTCCTGTGCTACATGGGATAGCAACTCAGATTCAAGAGCAGGAAGATTCAAAGAAAGCGAGACAAAGGAATGCACCAAGGTTGAGAGAAGTTTATTTATTATCCCAGGAGGTGCAATTGGTCTTCAAGATTCGGGAGACCTTACGTCACTGGTTACACAGCTATAGAACAAGAGCTAAATTCCAGACGCAAAGAGTACTTGGCAGGACTACTGTAGAGGAGATTTAACTTTCAAAAAAGGAGTTAGCCTTTATGACCTTTCTAAAGTTGAAAGCCTATGTTTTTATGATTACAACTATAGCTGAGAGAAATGATTAGCAAATTAGCCTTTTAATTATACTTCAGTTCTCAAAACTAATTGCTAAGTAAATCCAAATGCTTAGATCAAGGCTGATTTTACATAAAGATACTCATTATTTTGTCTTCTGGTTAGAGAACAAAATCTTATAAAATGTAGACACTTTCTATCTGTGCTTCATAGCTGTGACTATTAGATTTTCATCTATGACACACTGCACAATTAAAAAATATAATCTTATTAAATTCTAGAATGCAAGAATAGAGGTCCACATTCCCAAGAGAATTTTGGCAATAAGGACATCTAGTTCACATTTTTTAGTCTGGAAAACTGTAATGCAGAGGATCCAAATATTTATATAATCAAAGACTACTTTTACTTCACTTTTTTCCCAATGGTTCTGTATTTATTTTTTAAATGTGCATTTTTAGCACAAAAGTGTATGGATAGGACAATAGAACAAAATGTAATATAAATAAGAGGTTAGTAATATAATAAGGCAAAAATTATAAATTATTGGAATGAATTATGAAACAGAAAGTATTGAGAGAATTTGAGAAACGTTGAGAAAAGGATTATGTTAACTTCTCACTACCATGAATATTGGGATATCTAAAATACTCTCATCAGTATTTGATGTAACGAAAATGTGTCAGTCTCAGATGTCATCAAGAGCTAGAGCGTCTGGCCAACATTATATAACCTTTGTTAACATGCTGAGCTAATACAATTTTAGTAAAAAGCAGAGAGAAAAAACACGCTAGATAGCATGCACAGCATTTTTGTGTATTTATATAAAATAAATTACAACAGGAATTTTAAAATACTGAAAATAGCTCATGAGCTTTCATTACAATCTTTCTGTATCAGAAACAGCAAGAACATTGCTCTTACTATTTTTACATTTATTCTTAAAGAACTGAAAATTACATTCAAATATTAAAAAAAAGTAATTGTACAGTGAAAGGCACAGTGAGCCTTCTAATTTCATCAATATGACAGACAAGATGACCTGAAAGTTCTTTCTGATACAAATGTCTAGAAATGCTGGATAAAACATAACAAACACCCTTTTAATGCATAACTGAGCAAGAGAGTTAACTAAATATGTAGGGCCAAAACTGGAGAAAAAACTGAAAATGAGAGCAGAAAGCTCATGCACTGCTCTAGAAGGCCTGCATGGAGCTGTTTCTCGGAAATGCAAATGCAGGGGCTTGGTTTTACCACACACGGAGAGATAGGAGAAAGGGCCCTAAGCTTCAGAAGGAAAGAGTGTAGCTACAATAATATCCAGCAAATTCGACTTCAAGTCAGTGTTACCAGAAATTAAAAGGGACACTACATTATGAACCAAGGATCTATTTATCAGGAAGTCATGACATGACAAACTGTATGTACCTAATAAACAGAGCTTCAGGATACATAAAACAAACACTGACAGAAACAGAGAAGTACGTATGGTCTTGGTGATAGATTTTGACTCCTCTCTCAGTAACTGATAGAACAAGTAGACAAAGTTCAACAGGGATATAGAATACTTCCACAGTTGACCTAACTGACATTTACAAAATACCATTCTCTTCCTGTATACAGTGGACATAAATAAACCTAAATAAATTTTAAAGTATTGAAATCTTACAGAGCATGTTTTTTTATTACAACAGAATTAAAACCTGGAATCAATAAAAATCAGGGAGCTAAAAATATCCCTAAATATTTGAAAATTAAATAATACACTAATTTGACCTATGGACCAAAAGAAGAAATCATCAAAAGAAATGAGAAAATATTCAAACTGAATACTAATGACAATCCAACATATCAATAGTTGTAGTATACAGCTTAAGTAATGGTTTAAAAAAATGTGAAGTATTATGTTTATATTAGAAAAGGACAAAAAAGTTATAAAATCAGGGATCTAAGTTTCTGTCTAAGGAAGGCAGAAAAAGAAGAGAACCAAATTAAACCCTATAGAAAGAAGAAAGTTTAAAAAGAAGAAAGTAGCAATTAATGAAATAGAAAACAAGTAATAGAAAAAAGTAATGCCAAATTTAATTTTTAGAAGATTAATAAAATTGATAAACATATCAAAACCGATCAAGAAAATGAGGACAGAATATACCAAAAACAGAAATGAAAATGGGGATATTTCTACAGATCTCATAGTTATTAAACAGTTATTAAGAAAATATTATGTATAAATGTATGCTCATAAATTCAAGAACTTAGACAAAATGGATAAATTTCTTATAAAACACAATTTGTCGAAAGTGACACAGAAGCAATAGAAAATCTGCATAGCTCCATATTAACCAAATTAATTTTTTAAACTTTTAAACCTTTCTCACAAAGAAAACTCCAGACCCAGCTGGTTTCAATGGTGAATTCTATCAAATATTTTTAAAAGAAATTTTAACTATCTTACACAAACTCTATAAGTAGGGGAAGAGAGTTCATTTTCTAACTTATTTTATGAGCCAACATAACTCTGATATCAAAACCTGTAAGGATATTCTCAGGGGAAAAAAAAAAAAAAGCAAGACCAAGAAACTACAGACTGATTGCTCATGAATAAACACACCAAGAATCCTTCACAAAATTTTAGCAAATTAAATCCAACATACATATATATATGATACATCATAGTCATAAAATGAAGAAAATAATTTTTAAAAAGCAATGTAGTTAATAAGGGCATTACAAGTGATCTCCCTTGATAATATCTCATAACTAATACATTGAATGCTGGTTTCATGTTTGAAAATAAGTCAATGAAATTCATCATATTAACAGAATAAAAAAGAAAAACCACATGATCCTCTGAATAGACACAGAGGGGAAAATGACAAAATGTCACATCTACTCATAACAAAAACTCCCAGAAAACTATGAAGAGAAGGAAACTACCTCAATCTGATAGAGGGTATCAGCTAAAACCCCACAACGAGCATCACATCTCACAGGAAGTATTGAACACTTCCTCTCCAAGAAGGAACAGAAAGACAAAGGTTTTGCACTCACCACTTCATTTTACTGGAGATCTTATAAAGTGAAATAAGATAAAAGAAAGAAATAAAAGGCATAAATTTGGAATGGAATAGGTAAAATAGTCTTCATCCAGACAATACAACTGTACACATAGAAAATTCTATAATAAAGCTATTAAGTAAGTTTAACAAGGTCTTGGGATACAATTTTAAAAATTAATTGCAGTTTTATGTATGTGAAGCAAACACTGAAAAAATACTTTCAAAAAAGCAATGCAGTTAATAAGAGCGATACAAGTGATCTCTCTGGGATTACTTCACAAATAAAATATCTTCCACAAGTCTTTGTTTCAGGCTAACAGCTAATAGCACATAAAATACAACTACTGTATACAGAGAAGCCTAGAAGTGCAAATATATATAAAAATCAGGAATAACAGATTTTTTTTTCATTTTGCTCAACCATATTTTCCAATTTTCCCAAACAACAAATCACACATTTGAAGAGAAAATAGTTACCAACCTTCAAAATTCTATTAAGAAAAATAGCCAATTAGTTTCACCATTTATCATGAGTGAGCTAATTTGCCAAAAATTATTGACTAAAGTATCAAGATTTCATATATCAACTTTAGAAATTTAAATGACAACATAATTGTTAATAAGAGGTCATTGGGTTAAACATTGTAAATGTTCTAAATAACTCTTCTGAGGTCAAATAATGTGTTATAAGATCTTTTCATAAATCAATATTCAAGTAGGTAATATTTTAAAATATTTATCAATTAAACATGAAAATATCATTATGTATCTTTTCCTATGTTATTCAACACATACTTATTAAATATCAACTATATGGAAGTATTATTCTAAGTGAGTAAGAGAACAGATAGCGTGCCAGGACTGTCATAAATATTTCACATGCACGCTATCCTTTATTCCCTACAACAGTCTGAGCAGATGCTAACATAGTCTCCATTTTCACATGGGAAAACTGAGCCTCGCAGAATGAAGCAACTGGTGTGAAATCGCAGAGCAGTGGGTGTCAGCGCCAGCCTCCCAACTTGGTGAATCTGATCCCAGAGCCTACAGTCTAACCACTGTGCTAAACACCACACTCAAGAGGAAACGAGATAAAAATGTTGTGTTCTCATGAAGCTTACACATTAGTAGTGGAATACAGAAAATAGGCAAATCAGGAAGAAAGTAATCAGATAATGATAAGATTTGAAGAAAATAAAATACAAGAGACAGTGGGGGAGGCATGTCAGGTAAGTCTGTGTGGGATGACATTTAAGAAAAGACATCCTGTAAAAGTCCGGGGAAAGAGTGTTCTAAGTAGACAAAACATCTATGCAAAGACTTGAATAAGAGCAACACTGATAATCCCTGAAGAACAGGAATGAGGGTACAGAAGAGATGACTTTGGAAAAGTAGGACCTCAGGGACAATGGGGAGAAAAACTAGCCTTTATCCTAAGGATGATGGGAAGCCATTCTTAGGAAGAATTCAGCACTGTGCTTTTATTTGTGTTTTTAAAATATCTCTTTATGAAGCACAGATTGTAAGGGAAGCAAGAAAGGAAGCAGAGAGACCAGGAGATGACCACGGTGGAATAAGGGAGAGCGGCAGGTGGCTCAGGTGTAGTGCTAAGGTGGGGAAAGAATCAGCCATGTTCCAGAGACAGACTCAGTGGGACTCTCTGATGGACTGGTGTGGTGGGTGAAGAAAGAGAGGAAACAAGGATGATAACTAAGTTTTTGGCAATTTCAGATGGTGGTGATACTTACTGAACTAGGAATGACTGGGGAATGAGATGCCTGGGGGAAAGGTCAAGCTAGTAGATGCTCATTTACATGGAAGGTGAGATGTTAAATAGGTAGTTAGATAAGTGAACCAGAGTTCCAGGAGAGGAGTCGCACTGGAGATGAGAATTTGGCAGCCGCCAGGGTCTAGATGGACCGTGGAGCCCCTGGATTGGATGAACCCACAAGGGAGGGTGTGTAGGTGGAGCTGGCAGGGAGCCCGAAGCCAAGTCCCTGGCACACTGACAAATAGGACTGGGTAGGGGAGGGCTCAAGTAGGGAAGCCTGGAGAGGAACAACCTCCTGAGGCAGGAGAAAACTAAAAGGGTCAGGATGTGCAAAAGATGAGATCCAGAAGGAGGGAGGGCTCATATGGGTGGAACTCTTTTCTCCAGAGATGAGTGAAGGGGAACAGTAGCTTACTTTAGACCAACAATATGTTCTTGCAAATCTTGTATAAATTAAAATGACTCATCCTCACAAAAAAGCCCTATACCTCAAAGAACAGTAAAATTTTACAAAGTTAAACATCTTTTATGAATGAAGAATACATCTCTTAAATAATCAAAGGAGTAAACCAAGATTCTCATACATCAGCTCGCTTAAAGCAGGATTTAATCTGTGGTACACCAAATCATGGGGAAGATGACTTTAAGGCTTGAACTCAATTTCAGATGCCATCAGAAATAAACTCTAACATTTGGGTCATAGTGTGCTATCTTCACCTTCTAGCGTGCGCATAAAAATGATCACCATCATAGTCGCTAACACTGATTAAATGCTTGCTTTATATCAATTAATTCAATCCTTACTAGATCTTATCAATTAAAAGTTTCTATTGTATCTACTTTTTTGTTTTTAAAAAGGAACTGACCACAGGAGAAGTTGAAGAGACTTTCCCAGTGTCGGTTAGAATTTCACATTGGTCATAACTAGGAACTTAGGTCCACATTCCGGTGACATAGTTAAATACCTCAGGACTCCGCCCTTTACACTTCCTGCTAAAGTCTGTTCCCTCTTTTCTTCTCCCCGCTATCTATTTACCTTATATACTCATCCTATGAATTAGAGAGAGACATGAAAACCATGGTAAAGTAACAAGAAAAGAATGAAGGAGACAATCATTGACAATCATAGCTGAAAAGTCAGCTAAAAAGGTAACTATAATTGAGTTTTTAAGCTTCCTGGTAGCACAGACAAAAAAAAAAAATACACAACCGATTACAAAATTTCCATTATCTAATAAAAGGAAACATACCAGTTAGGCAAGAGACCTTTTTAGTTTCAATCCTTAAATCCAACAGTATATCGTACATGTGTTTATTTTAGGGAAAAATGAATCCTATAAGATCAGAGACTTCAAGAGCAATTCCTTCAAAGATAGAGAAACATTCTTCATCTGGTTGCACTTAGAATTTTCCATTTAAAATATGATCAACAGCTCAGCATTCTCTAGAATGATACTTCTATATAGTTCATGGTCATCTCAGCTTGTTTAAGCTTTAATAGGTGTCCAATGACTTAAGAACCATGACCTGAACTTTTACAACTGTCACATGGGCTCAATAAAAATAAAACCTATTATATACTCTGTATAAATGGCCTATATCACATATTTCTCAGAGGTAGCAGCATCTATGTGAAACAAAACCTTGGCAAAAATTTCAACACATCACTTGCCCCCCAGCTCCAATTTATGTCTCTTCACAAGCAAACTGTCATGGGTTTTAACTAATGAAAAACCGGCTTGTTTTTAGAAAACATCCTCATTATCGGCTAATGTAACAGAAATGACCACGAAGTGCATGATTTAATATGGATTAAATGTGAATATAACTCAGAAGCTTTCTTCTTGTTGAATTAGATAATCAAAACTATTAAACAGTATTTCAAAATGCTTTTCATAATCCTGGGACCATTAATGTCATGTTCAAATCACTGTGGATTTTTGTTGTTGTTGTTGCTCTTACTATTCATAGGGATACAATGAGTCATTGGCACATTTCCAGTGCAAGATGCATTTGAATAATACATGACATGCCCTTTAGCTAGCATCATGATGCCAGATTTAAAACAAGGTAAGAAGTTTCCTCCATGTACACTTGCAATGTTCAGCTGTTCATAATCTATAGCGTTAACAATTTATCATCAAACCCAGTGACTTGCTGCCAACTTATCAAAGTGGCCACTGGATGCATATGATCAAGTCTGAGCATCTGGCTCTCCTCTGTTCCTGACATTAGCACAGACAACAGAATCAGTGGACTATTGAATGCAATTACAGTAAGCGAGACAGACAATAAAGATTGATAGCGCCTTCTCTTTTTATCACACACAAAACTAGTGGGGGTTAAAGCTTTGCCTTGAGCTGCCTTCATTTAATAATGATTGAAAATATGCAATTGTGTTGGTAAAACACTGTAGCCTGTACCACTTCATTTACTGGACACATTATCAAATTAAATGAAAAGTGAACTGCCAAAAGCAACAGTTATTATATATTAATGATGAATATTTACTTAGCATTGTTCACAAATCATACAGAGAACAGAATCCTTCTTGTTATCTTCTTTGCAGGTTACAGTTGAGTAGGCTTAACATTTCTATGTTTACGTTAAGTCTTCTGTCTACAAATCTCTAAATACAGACTTGCACGATTGGTTTTGTGACTATCCATGTGATTACAATGTGTAATTAATAAAATACTCTAGTTGTAGATGAATCCTAATTATTGAAAAGCTTTTTCCCCCTTTATGACAGTTCTCATTCTGGTAGCTATTCTTGTAGCAAGTGAAACTTAGCCAGGGGTATATGTTGTCATCGAAAGGTTAGGAACTTCAGCTTCAACGAGCTTCCAAAATTTGGAATGTGAAAAAGACCCTCAAAACAAGCCACAAAATTATACTTTACATTTTTCTCCAAAGAGCTTTGCTTTCGTAGCCATTGGGGGATATTAAGTCCACCCATAGTTTAATCTCCAAAATAAGAAATACGTAAGGGGCAAAAGGCAAAATGGGTCAGTATAGAGCTATTGAGCAGACAAGGGAAAATGGATCCTATTCCACAGTTCATATAGTAGGAAACTGCATTCTAGCAAACATCGATAAATCTGGGAATACAAAAATAAGTGTCTCACTGTTAAGTGGACAAACATTTGGTGTGCATACTGGCGTGTCAGAAAGACATGATGGCAGGCAGATATGATTGTTCAAAGTTATGTAGATTAATTCAAGGTTCTTTTAAAACACACACACATCTGGCCTTTCCTTTCCAATGATAGATACAGGAAAAGAAGGCACTCATATATGAAATGCAATCATGTCTCTTCTCTAGGAGCTCAATAATCTGAAAAGGTGATGTATCCCAAACAAAAAGAAAATAAGAAGAGGTAAAAGATAAGAAGAGGCGGAGAAGCAGTCACGGGTTTTCTAAAACCACCCCACTGGTTATTCTGTAAGTAATTAAATACATACTCAGAAGTGTTGAGTTTAGAATTAGAGCACCAACCATATGCAGTTAATATAAATAGCAGCATGAGGTACAGGATATTCAGCAAGTGTGGAAAACTCACCAAAGTAATAGCATAGCCACAGTAGATTGAGAATCTGGAAGCCAAAAAAGCAGCTGAATCAGTATTCATGAAATGTAAAGGAAACAATTATGTTTTCCAGAATTTACCTTCAAGCAAAATCTAAGTGAAATCATTCCTTCTTAAGCGTATTTAAATTCTAAGGTCCATGTGGCCTTCAAATCGTTTGGAGATGTGTAGCCTTTGCCAATTATTCTCAAACCCAGCGACTCCCAGACTAAGATCTTTGTAAAATGCAGATCTCTGGGTCCCAGCCTTTGGGATTTTTATTCAGTACATTTTATGTGGAGCAATGGGTACTCACTATGGAATATTTGGCAAATGAAATATGAAAAAGCAGAAGGAAAACCCATCACCTATAAAGCCACTGTCTGTGATCCCATCCATCTTTTTATTTATGCACATCTTTTTATCTATGAATATACAAATTTTTCAAGTCAATAATATTTTCAATAACTTTGGGGAGGTCACTCCACAAAAATGTAAGTGGAAAAGAAATATATGCTTATGGCTAAAAACCAACACACTATGTATCAACCCAAATAAAAACATGAGAGAATGTTCCTGCTACCCCTCAAAAGCTGCTCTCACAGAGTTATTGTTAAATACAGATGTATCTTTATAGTCTTTATTTTACAGTCTTTGCCACACTGGGGGGCGGGGTTTAGGGCAAGATTGTGTCCGACCCTCTTCTACCCGCTCTGATGTGGTTTTCTCCTTGTTTGGGAAGGGTACAGTTGTCACTCAGCTGGCCGTTAGGGTTTTTTTTAAAGAGGAAATTGTTCTGTATGTAGCTGTAGACTCAGTGTGTCCATGGCAGGAGGTAAGTTCAGAATCTTCCTGTGTCACCATTTTGAGTCTCTCACCCTTTATGTATTCACTTTTAATTTATTTGTGCATGTATTTTACATAATCAAAATTGGACTACACAGATTGTTCTGTGAATTGACTTTTTCACTTCATGTCATTCTGATTTATATCTAGATCTACCTAAAACTACCTATTTTTCTTATTGTTTTGAATGGCTATATAGTATTCCACAGTATAAATAAATGATCATTATTTTAGCCTTTACTATGCCTTTACTATTGTTCCTAATGTATTAATTTTACCAAAAAATCTGTAAATATGTATGTATCTTCACTTACATGAAGATTTTTTGCAGTATAGATTAGAAATGGAATTTCTGTATCAGAAGTATGTGAATTTAAAATTTTAATAGACACTGAAAAATTGTTCTTTCAAAAGGCTATGCCATTTTCTATTCTCACCCACAAAAATTACAAGAGGACCCATTTCTCCACAACTCCTTGATGCTAAATATTTTTCATAGTTTAAAATGTTACCAATCTTTGTATGAAAAATGGTATCTCATTTTTCATTTTCATTCTCAGCCTCATTTCCTATGTCTATTAGCCATCCTCATTTCTTCTATGAATTGCCTGTTTGTACCCTACACACATTTTTGTATCGTGTGATTTATCCTTTTCTTATGACTTTCTAAAAGCTCTCTATTTGACTTTCAACTTTGTATAATGTAAATACACAGAGGCTTTTTGTCTGTTCCTTAGAATAGTCTTTCCCAACTGACAGCTACAAAAAAATCATCTCATATTTTTATGGTTGCTAAAGTTTAGATTTTTGAATATCTCTGGAATTTATTTTTATGTACAATATAAAAATGTGTATTTTTTAAAAATTTCCTCAAGTGATTCTTCTTACCATCCAAATTCAGCAACCACTGCCATGGATTGCAATGGAGCCCAAATGCTTGGGGTTGAATCCTGGCAATCCTTTTTACTACATTGTTCATCTGTAAACTTGAAATACTATATTCGTCTCACAGGATTGTGGGAAGATTAAATGAGATAAGAAATATAAACAGCCTAGCATGATGTTTCCCTCAAAGAAAACACTCAGTCAACATCAGCTGCTAGTGTCATTAGCATTATTATTTTAACACAGCTCAAACACCTGGCTTTCGTATTTAACTCAAAGTGCCTTTCTGCTTCCCAAATTTCTCTCAAAACTAAGGGCTGTGTCCTGATAAAGGTTTTCATGGGACAATCCCCTTTATGGAGCCAAGGGCTCCTTAAGGAAATGCCACTTTAAAACTTTATATATTTTTATTTCCTTGGTCACCAGACGATTTCTAAAGTAGCTGAGCCCTGAGGGTCTTAAGAGCAAAGTGTTGGCTGATGCCAGTTGGTTACAGTTCAGAATTTTGAGTGCTGCTGGCCATGCTTTGCTTAATCAAAGAACATGTCTGGCAATTAACTACATATTTTAAGACTTGTGCGTAACCTCTGTCTGGAAGCCCAGCCTGTCTGGTGGCCCCTGACGAGTCTGAGACTGTCTCCAATGGACAAAGGGAGGGCCTGGTAGCTCATCCCTCTGAGAGAGCAGAGAACACACCCCTGGTCTATGCCAGTCATGATGCACAAGCAGAGATTACCCACAGGGAAAAAGCCAGGCTCCTGAGGACCCTCAGGCTGTGAGAAGACCCCAGTCCCTCTTTTCCATTGTCCTTCTAACTAGTTACTCTACTTTTTGGCCAAAGATCTTTGGGTCTCTGGAGGACAAGAGGTGACATTAAAGCCTGCTTGTGCCTTATCCACACTTTGTGAGTCCAGCTCCCTATCAAAGTCCACTTAAAATTTTTTTAAAGGAACTATTCCTAGCTCCACCTCTAAAAGCAGGAAATAATCTCTTATCAGGGAAGATTCAGGAAGGGTATTATATTTTGTCCAGCACCAGTGCACAGTGTAGCATTCTATAAGTATCCGTGGTTATCAGATAAACAATATTAGATAAAGATTTCTAGATAAATAATACTATTAAGACATAATATTTATTAACACTGTCTTAGTCTGTTGGGGTACTATAACAAAATATCACAGACTGGGTAGATTAATAAACAGAAATTTATCTCTCATAATTCTGGAGGCTAGGAAGTCTGAGATCAAAGTCTGGGCAGATTCAGTGTCTAGTGAGGGCCTCCTTTCTGGACTGTCAACAGCCACCTTCTAGCTATGTCCTCACATGTCTTTCCTCCGTGGTGCTCCTTAAGAGAGAGAAATCTCTCTCTCTCTCTCCCTCTTTTTATAAGAGCACTCATCTTATCATAAAGGTCCAACTCTTATGATCTAATCTAGACCTAATTACCTCACAAATGCCCCACCTCTTAATACCATCATATTAGGAGATAGGGCTTCCCATGAATTTTGGGAAGGACATAGTTTCAGCCCATTTTAAGTATTTACTGTGAGTCAGGCACCATGCTAAGCACTTTACATGTATTATCTCAATTAATCCTCTCAGCCACCCTTTGAAGCAGATCTATTTATTTTCCACAATATACAGAGGAGAAATCAATGGGAGGCACAATATACAGAGAAATACAACGAGTAATAGGATCAAGGTCAGAGTTCGTATGCGGTGCACTGATTCAAAAACCTTAACCCCTGTGATGAAAGTGTCTGCCCTGCTGCCATACTGATCTAGCAGGGAAAAAGATAACTTTCCTTTTCAAAAAACTTCAAGCAAGACTTGTCTGTTTTCTTAAAAAGCTTTTCTTTTTCTCTGTCTCTCCAACCCTCACCACTTAAAACAACAAAACACAACTACCTATACTAATTGTAATAAATTACTTTCAATCAATTATAATAAAATGCATAAGAGAATGAAGGTTGGGGGAACTAATCTCTAAATAAGCTAGCAGAAATAAATGAAAATAATATCATTCTACCAAATATTTTGGAAGTCCAATTAGTATGAGCTGAATTGTGTGCTCCCAAATTAATATGCTGAAGTCCTAAAGCCCTCAGAATGTAATCATATTTGGAAACAGGGTATTTAAAGAAGGATTAGGTTAAAATGGAGACTTTAGGGTGGGCCCTGATCCATTATGATTGGTGTCCTTATAAGAAGAGGATATTCAGACACAAAGAGACACCAAACATATGCACAAGCAGAGGGTCAACCATGTGAAGACACAGGGAGAAGACGGCCATCTGCAAGCCAAGGAGGGAGACCTTGGAAGAAACCAAGCCTGCTGACTCCTTGACTTCAAACCTCCAGAACTAGTGAGAAAATAAATCTCTGTTGTTTAAGCTGCCCAGTCCGTATGGTGTTTCATCATGGCGGCCCTACCAAACTAGCATACCAGTATTTCTGTCAAAGGGAGACGGGAGACAGGAGACAAAGGGAGCCAGAATGGGGGGTTCATTGGAATTTCATTCTAACTCATGGCTTCTATAGAGGCTACTAGGAATTTGCAAGAATTTATTTAAGTAAGGGATTAAAGTGAGAGTCTAAAGGATACAAAGATATTTTTACTTGAAAAATCCCAATTTCCATAACCAGGATTTTTTAATTCCCTGGACACAGATAGGCAGATATTTTTTTCTCTCTCTGTCTCTCTCTTTCTCTGTCTTCCGCCTCCTGTTAACATTTTGTTCACCACCTTTACTATGATTGGCCCATCTTATCCACAGGTGGATAGGTGTGCCGATTAGACTCTGAATACATCTGACAATAGAGAAATGAGTCAACTAGAGACACAACATGAGGTTCTAACTGGTAAACTTAACATCCAGTTCAGATTATATACGGGCTGAGCAGCACAAGTACAAGACATCAACTAATTCCTGCTACTTGCGGTTTACCCACTCACATTACCTCATCACAGCCATGTCTTCTCTTTTGCCATCAGTCAATGATGCTGGGAGCAAACTCAAACACTGACCTGTGCTGGAACGTTCTCTGGACCACAGCCGTACTCCTCCAGGAGCTGTGGGGTAACTGGCGTTATGCCAGGAAAAGTCGGCCTCCTCTCATTCCTGCTCACTAATAACCTCTCCTTGCTTTTGTTTGGATCTGAATGACCTCAACCCTTACACAGGAGTTGTCCCTTTTTTTTTTCCCCTCTATGAGAATACAAAATGGCAGATAACCCAAAGAAATGCATATAATTTAGATGTAAAATAAAATCTACTTACTAGTGTGTGTGTGCGTGCCCGTGAGTCTCATTGGCACACACCAGATTGGACTAAATGGCAGGAATTTCCCAAGGGAAGATAACCTCCAGATACTGCTACAAAAGCTTTATTCCCCACACTCTGCAAATTATTTAATTTAAACACTGCTTGATATGACTCTCTGAGGAGAAGGCTGTTTTCCGAGATCCATTTTTAATTTGTTGGTGTGTATATGCAAGTGTGCATATAGAATCGGCCTCACAAACACGTTCACAGCTACAGAGACTAAGCACAAGCTTCTGATTTGCAGAACTGGGGGCTGCAAATTGCTGTCTAAGACTAGGAAAATGATGAAATGCACATGTAATTTATTCTTTTTTTTTTTTTTTTTTTTTGTGAGGAAAAACACAGAGGTTCAGTTGTTCACGTCCTAAGGTCCCTATTCCTACTTTCCATTTCCTTGGGACACAACTAAATATTTTTTAAAAGCACACATGTGCATGCACATGTGTGTGTACACGCACCATAGTTAATTTCTCACAGTAGAAAATGATCCCACACATTGATGCACTTTACTAAAGCAAGAGAAGCAATGCTAAGGTTAAAGACTCCGTTTCCATCAGCATTGGGGAGTGCTGTATCATGGGTTAGGGAGATAATTTATAGCATTCTTTTAATCTTTCTGCTTCTTCCACTAGCTTAACTTCTACTGCCTTTCTACTCCATATTAATCAGAAAGGGATACCCTGTGTAACATACCCTGGGAGTTTTATTATGTATTTTGCCAAATTTCATCATGAAAAATCTTGCCTTTTTAAAGAGTTTATAGGTCCCATTAAAAGACCCAAATGAATTTCTCCCCTAGGCAGAATTTCATTACATAAGGTTCCACAGAAGGGCTCACCCTTTCACAAATGCAGACTTGCACACACACGGCCCACAGTGGAAACAGTCTTGTTATCTTGGCTAAATCAATTTAAAAGCAAATAAGCATTCGACAATAATTTCAATATTAACTTACTCTTCTTGCTGCTTCATCAGAGCAAGCTAAAAGCGTGTGAACTCCCTCTCACCCTTCACCCAGGCCTCCTCTAGTTCTCTCCCTATGTGGTACCCTCAGCACAGGTAAAGTGACCTCCTTCCTCCCACCAGCCTAGCTATTTATTGACATAAGCTTGCATTCTGGGGCATTATCAGCTTAATGCATAATTCAAAATCTCGTGCATGTGGCCTGCACTTTTGCCTTATCCCCTGCATTCTAAATGAAAGATAAGAGGAAGCATTTCCAAAGTGGGCACACAAAAGGCTTCCTGAACATTGACCACACCCCCTCCCCAGGCCAGCCCACCCCCACCCCTCAGATCCTGCCTGCCTTGCAGCTCCCACACACCCTCACCAGGGTGACCCCCTGAGAAGCAAACCATCCCAGGGATGAAGGGAAAGTTTACACTGAGTGGGGGACCGAGAACCTTTGGGAAGAAGAGGTCTCTAAAAGTGGAAAAATTACAATTATTACCTTCAGAGTCATAGTCTAGCCCGGCAGCCAGATGTTTTCAGCAAAGCAATTGTTTCAAGTCTCTGTAATTCAAAAAAAGAAAAACTAGCTTTAGGATGTGTATTTTCCCCGCAGTGGGCAAGGGTTACCTGTGTGTGCGATGGGAGGGGTGAGGGGAGGGTGAGTAGGAAGACCAGGGCAGGTGCAAAAGGGTTCTCAACTTGTCTGAGCGAAGAAGAAAAGGGAAAGCCGGAGGGAAGAAAGAGGGCAGGGCAAAAAGGCAAGAGAGAGAGTGAAGGGTTAGGGTGCACACTGACTGGGGAAGAGAGAGGAGTCTGAGAAGAGAGGGCTTTGAGATCAACTGTATTAGAAGGTTAATTCAGTCAAAATCAATTCAGTAAAAGTGGCTCCAGAGATTTTTCTCCCCATACTGAATTGACTGCCTTCTGATTGAATTGATTAAATTAACTAGTGTTTTTTTTTTTTTTAAATGATGTGTGAAAAAAAGAGAGAATGAGTGGATAAGCCCACCTGCAAATACACAGATCCAGGTAACCTGGGTGCTCTGATTTGAACAAATGAACAACCTGGCCAGTATAAAAAAAAAAAAAAAAAACACACGCACATATGTATGCATAAGCTTATGTGTGTGGCAACACGGAATTTTGTGAAAAGTGCCATTGCTGCCCCCCAGAATATTCACAAGCATACTGTAAACCTACATACACATAATATGTATACTGAGTTTTGTTCTTTCTATGGGCCAAAAATTAATTGTCTTTTTTGAAAGTGGTTTAACCCTGATGGAGAAAGTACACTATATAAATGCACCAGTGATATTATCAGCACCTTTTTTAAAAGTAAGGTTCACCTCCCCTAATGCACTTCTGCCAAAGTCAGGACATGATACTAAAAAATCATAAGGTCACCAATATCATTTGGACTTATTACCAAATATGAGATTCTAGTAGATGCTTTTTACATGCCTTTTGAGTCCACCAAGCAATAATTTCTCCTTTTTTTTATAAATACATGAATTATTAAAAAATTAAAGACATTTAGAATAATGGTCCTCCATACGCAAAGTATTTATTTCAACTTTCATCATTCATAGTTTATTGCATTGATTTTTTTCATCAGTTTACTTAGTATTAGGCTTCCACTGAACTCATCAATAAGAAATGAATTTTGGTAACTTTCAAATCCACTATATTATTTTTCCTTTTATTTGTAGTGAATTTTTCTTTTCTCAGTGGTATTACTGCAATAAGCCAGTCATTATCTCTTTATGTTTTCCCTTCTTTCTTTAGTATTTCATTTCCCTTTACAGCACATCTTGTGATCGCAAAGAAAACAGAGACACTTATTTCTTTTAACAGTTGAAATTGCTGCAAGTGATTTAGCTGTCATTTAATTTGATTCCTCTCTTCTGTCTGTGGAGAAATATGTTTAATGTACTGGAAATTATGTTAATAAGAAAAAGCATTATCTCATTTAATGAAATAAATATACAAATATTTCAAAATAAAATAAAGAGGCAATCTTCACTGAGAAAAATGTCTCTTATGGTTTGCATAAAATAAACAAATGAGAAAAAAATCACGAATATATTGAAACACTGACAAAAATTATGCCTCCACTCAAAAAGGGAAGGGAAGCTTGGTAACTGAATTAGCCACAATTTAATCAAATGTATTTTGGAAAAATCTGAGCATATATGAAAGATCAAATCATTAAGTTTATATTTCTGATTACCTCAAAAAAGATCATTTTCTTTTTCTGTAATGGGCCCTAGGCTTTTGAAAAGTTTTCTTTGTATTTTTTCTCTTCTATTTCAATTGGTCTTTCAATGATTGCTACTACTTGAATTAATAATTATCAGCAATCTCATTGAAAATGTGACCCAACCAATGTAAGTATAAAGAAAGGTTAGAATTCCTTTGATTTTGCTAATCAAAACAGAGTCAATGAACTCGTTCCAAAGCTTTTATATATTAAAATTTATCTAATGCACAAAAAGGTTAAATAAATATTGTTAGTGATTTGAGCAAAACTTGAAGCAATTATGTAATAAAAGCATGACCACAGTAACAGAAACACATAATTAGCAATTTAATTACTGGCATGAAGACAAGCTAAAGATGTCAATAAAAAAAAATCTTTAGTGACAAGCCGATTTTACTCTCTTTACTGCCATTTGTGAGAAATATTCACCACCTGACGAGTAAAACAATTTTTTATACAAACTACCTACCCCTCCACAAACTAAAATACCCGATTGAAAATATTTCTGATTTCATTTCATTGCATTGTGAATCATTACATTTTTCTCCCATTTACATTAGCACTTTCTCTTCTCTGAAAATACAGTATTTCCAGTCGGCAAGTAAAGAACATTATGTTTTTTTTAGATCAGTTAAAGTAGCAGGTGTTCTTTGTTTCAATTTCATTTTTTTTTCTAGCTTCAATAATGTGTTTGACAGAAATGCTTCCTTGTGTATGACATTCCAAATATCCTATCTGTTCTCATCTCCTAAGTTTCAGCTAAAAAACACACATAAACTGTGGATTGTTTTAAAAGGAGATAAATGCCAGCGGTAGTAGGAATAGTCAGGCTAATTAGGCATTCCTCTAGGGCTTTCACAATTTGTTTTTCTCCTCCATCTCTGAATTGAGAGTTATGCTGGGAAGTAAAGGAGAGAAATGAGTAAGTTTCTTTTATTGTGATGTGGCCCACTTGTATTTTTTCAGCACCATCCTAAATTTCAGATTTTTAAAGTCTTGAACTACTTATCTTAACGTGTTCAGTGAATGCTTACTACCTTATATGTCACTGGTATCTCACCAGTAGCAGAAAACAGATATTTCAAGATAGAACCATATTGAAAGAAGTTTTTCATCTTGTGACAAAAAGTGAATCATCTTGGCCGGTTTTCAATAGCCACTTGTGTAAGCCCAGTGCACCGAGTGAAATCATGAAAGTCAGACTTGCTAAGAGTTTTGTCTATAATGACCCTTAGGCCATGATGGAGTATACTTTAAGAAATGAACTCTAGCCACTCAGAACAGAATAAACAATAATTCCTAATAACATTGCCTTTTGTAATTAACCTACTGATTCTAATCATTTTGACATATGGTTCCAATCAGATATCTTAACTAAATATTCCAGTTTTGAAAGAAGGGTATATAAGACAAACTCAAAGTTTCTAAGGAAACTGAAAATGGGATAAATATGAAGAGAGCAAATAATTGGGAAATAACTTTTTTGGAACCTCTTGCCTAATTGGTTACTAGAACCACTCACTTCTGACACATATTTTCATCACAGGTCCCTTGCTTCCATAAAAAGTTCCCTTCTCTAGTTAGCATTTGATCACTGTTCATTACATATCACCATCAGCTTTCAAGTTTCTGTTTGAACCATAAACCTAAACTTACATGGATTTTTCAACTGTAATCATCTAGGCTTGAAACCTTCTTTCCTTCTACACTTTTCTGGTACAGAAACAAGTTGTCATTGACAAGCATGTTCATTTACAAACCTCCATGGAAGACTTCCTGTATCATCCATTATGGATGATGGCCAACACCTGCCTTTGAGAAGCTTACCGTCTAGTTAAGAATATAGTGTGCCAAAGGTAAGATCTCATCATAATTCAAGTATATCATATCAAGTTATGATAAATGCCAAACAGTTGACACAATAAATATAAGAAGGGTCATAAAATAAAGGGAGCACAGTGTCTTTGTGGGTAGACCCGTTTATAAGTGGGTGCTGTGGCGAGAATTCTACAAGGCTTTAAAATGCAACATCCTATTTGAATTCATGAGCTAAACAGCCCCTTGCAGAGGTAAAGAACCCAAGATTCAAAGAGGTGAAGTAATTTACCCAAATAAAAATGTATTCAAATGGGGACTCAATTATTGTTCTGCTGACTCTAAGTTCTATGTATAAATAAGAAAGCACTGGAGATGAAGGAATGAGCAAGGAAGTATGTCAGGTGGAGAGGAAGGGAAGGGATTCAGGAAACATGTGCAGGACAAAGGTCGGTTGTTTACCTAGGGAGAGAAGTGAGACAAAGATTGGAAACCAAAAAGATGGGAACAATAGAAAACCTCTGGGCAGTGAGGAGTCTTGGATGGTTTCTGAACAGAATGCTAGCATGATGAATCCAGAGTAAAGCAGGAATTTGAAAGGTGAGATTCAAAAGGCGAAAGGTGGATGCTGTTGATTCTCCAGCGGGACTCCTTTCCGCCAGGGGCAGCCCTGCCCCAGCTGCTGGGAGTGTTGGCTGCTGAAGACCCTCAGCTGCCCTCTTTTCTGCAGAACTGTCCTCAGCCTACAGGATCCAGTTCACTAGAGGTGTTCAAACGCCCTCCCCTATCAACCCATACACGGACTGCCTGATACGGGGTTACAAAAGCCAGCTCCTTCAACTTGAGGGACATCAACTTTGTGCGGTAAATTGAAGTTACCTACTAGCTGAAGCCACATTCCCTGTCCTGCTTTCTCATTCTCTCTCTCCTCTTGAGTACATCCTTGTCTCAGCGTCTGCTGCTAGGAAACCTGACCCAAGAGGAGGCAGTTCAAGCCTAGTTGTCTTTCTCTCCCTTAGGGGAAGAATGGCTCATGATGTTAACAGGTGAGTGACAGCAGCTTCACCCAGACTCACCCAGAAAATAATCAGTGCACAGGAAAAGCAACCAGGGCATACATGGAGGCCATCGAGATGTGATTTTGCTTTTCTGGGCTTCCTGATTTTGATTGTTCAAAGAAAGAAATTTGTATGGCACTGATAGGGGAAGTATATAATTCAACCCCAGTAGTCTGAATGAGTGATACAAAGAAGCCTTCACTTTGGGTAGATGTGGAAAAAAGGAACACTCTCTTATGATAGTAGCCCACCAGCAATTCAGATTTTCCAAACCCCATTAGAGCTTCACAGCTTAGTCAATGATTAACTTCCATTTCTCATCCAATGGGAAACATCCGTGCTGTCTTAAAAAAAACTAACCCTAAACTTACATCTATGTAAACTATGAAATGAAAAAGAAAAAAGCAAATTTTATAATACTGGGAAACCAACAAACTTTTAAGTTTTCTTTTTAAAATACAATCAGATTTATCTTGCACCCCAACATAGATACCATGGAATCTTGTGTTCTTATACAAACCATTGATGGTCTCCATTACACCAGTCAGGCATGTTAATAATTGTTCGTGTCTAGGTGAGGTTTCTTGATTTTTCTCTCAAAAAATTCCTGGTGCTAGTTAATATGATGATTATTTGCCTCAAAGAGAAAAATTCTGTTCATAACTTTCAGAACATACATTCTAAGACACCTCACAGTAATTTCATAATGAGTGAGGAGAAAAGAGGGAGAGGGGGTGACCTGGGGAGAATCTGAAGATATGATCAAAGCACTAATCTTCCTTAGCTGATAGGGCTTAAATTTTCTTTTCTTAATGTGTATCCATTCATTTTCATGAGCAATTTCTTTAAAACAATTTGTATGTGATATTCAATCTTTTCCTCTCTTTTTCTGTATTGATTAACTACATGATAGCTCATCTTTTCTTCCTGCCATATATTTGGTAACAAATGTGTCTCAAAATGAATATCCTGCTTGTGTGATGGGAATGAATGATCATTTGTAACAATTAGTAGAGATGTTAAAGTGGATGTTAAAATGCCACAGCAATGTTCTCAAACTTGAGGAAGCTTAACCTGGGGAGCCTGGGGAACATACAGATTCCTGGGCCTCACCCCCGGGCACCTTGGGATTCAGTAGATCTGAGGACAGGCCAGGAATCTCTCAGTTTAACAAGTACTGTAGGTGATTCTGGTGCAAATGTCTATGGACCAGACCTTGAAAGCCTCTGTTCTAGTGAACTTATAATAGTTCTGAACTGTCTTGCATATCCTTGCTCTAAAACAATGATGCCTATCTTGAAAGGTACTCCCATTTGGAGGGAGAACATCACCAGTCATCAGAATAAAAGACAACCCCCGAGTGTTGATGTTACTGTCCTTGCAATATAGCCACCAACTTCCCCTCAACAGACAGTGGCCCTTAAATTAGATCACACTGTTTGGAGAGGAGACTTGGGTCTCAGATCGGTTTTGAGAATGGACTCTCATCCTTTACTGTGATGCATTTAAAAATCAAGTAACCTTTGCCTAAACGCATGATTAGCTAAGTGTAAACTGTAAATCTGTTGCTAACTTATTTTCCTGCAAAGTAATGAATAAATACTCAGAAAAAGATACTGCACTTCCATTTGAGATGAGGTAATCCCTCTTCGGCACCATACGTATCTGTGCATCAACAGGGATGAGCCAAAACTTAGTTCTCCAATTTCTGGCAGTTTCTTAACATAAACATTTGGGGCAATTAAAATGAACCCCAATAGTAACAGCAATGATAAAAATAAAAGAGGCAGACCTCAACACATTTAAATATAAAGGCAAATTAATATTAGATGCTTCTCCAAAACACTGTCTATCTCTGGGGCAAGTAAATGAAGCTGAAAACACAAAGGAGTACTTGCATGCTTGTGGGTTGCATGGAAAGAGGTGCCAGGGAGAAAGGTGCTTTTTTTGTTGAACATAATCCAACAAAGATTTGGCAGACTACATATTTAAAAGGTTGGGAATGCTTGCAGAAATTGATTCATTCACACTGTTGTGAATCATTTAGCACACACTTCAGAGAGGGTTTAGCATCTTGGTCTCTGCCTCCCACTTCCTAAGAAAGGCTGTTAATCAAAATGAAGACCCGTAGATGCAGCCTTGGGAAAGGGACAAAGAGATAGAATGAGGCAACCCCACGTGGAATGATTTTTCTCCTCTAAGGGCAGTTTGTTTTTTTCTTTGAGTGTGGAAGGTTTAATGCAGTAATGTCACATAAATTCATATGTGGATTCTTAGACTGAGGTCATTATTATAGCTACATAAAAACAAAAGCAAGTCTTATATTTAGAAAATGCTTTTCAATGTGCCTGAGTCCAGAAGTACACTACCCATTTCACTTAAACACTCTTCTCCAAATTCTAAGATTATAGAGTATAGGAAAACATAACTATAAATTACCTAAATTAATGATTAAAAGCTTCTGTATTTGTAACAATTGTTTCATGGTTATAAATAAAACTTAAATGCCTTTCTTTAAAGAAAACAACATTGTACATGCCATCTTACTGCATTTTTTAATGTAATACAACTTAACACATCTACCAATTCAGTGGTGGGCTTTAGATCAGGACATTAGAAATAAACCATGTAAAAGCTGAAGTTCATACATGCACATACATACACAAAACTAATCATGTAATAAGATCAATAAAATTTGCTAGATATCTTTTATTTTGAAAGTGCCAGTAAATTTACTAGTACTTTAAAAATAAAAGCTGATAAATGACCAGGTAAGTAAAGTACGTAAGCGATAAATTGTTAATGGTTAGGGTTGATCAATGATGTTTTCAAATAATTACGATAACAAAAAATCATAGTAAAGAAAAAATACAGAGTAAATATGTATTTACTTTCCGGAAGATGGACAAAAACAAACACAGAGGTTTCTAAAACCAAGGTAAGATGAGCAATAGCAGGGTTGGGGAGTCCACTAACCACATCTCACATGGAATTCCTTATTCACTAGCTCAAGACCACTATTCACAAAATTAAGCTCTTGGGCATGTGCCCTACTTCCAAATAGGTCTTCTCCCACAGTTATTGCAGTATAATAATGAACTGTATTAACATCATATTCATCTAGGAAACAGTACTAGAAAGAGGAAAATGAGGAGGAAATCATTTATCAAGTAGTTGCAATAATAGAGAACACTCAAATAATCCAAATAACAGCTCATTTAAAGGTCACTTACATTTGATTATAAGATGCATAATATACCTACTGGCATCCATTTTAATCTAACTCTTTCACAGATATAAATAAAAGTAATGAGAGACAAATTTACTGCTTTGTCATTTGGCCTAAAGCAGAAACTGTGATCCTTAATTCTTTATCTTAAAACACTTACCTCGCGCCTTCAGTATGTCAATATGTAGTATGTTTAATTTAACTCTTACAACCACCCTATGACTATCACCATTTTATAAATGCTGATGAGGGAAAAGAGTGGGTAACTTGTCTGGCTTTGTGCATTCATGCCCTGTCTCACCAGTTCTTGTTCTAAATCAAAGTCGGGGGGAATCCATCCAGTGCAGTCATCGTTTTCATATTCATAACCCTTGGCCAGAGCTTCTGTTCTCAAGCCTCCATCAAGTGCCTTATTCTCTGTGTAAGTAGGTTACAAAAAGGAATTTCATAACATGGATTCTCTCTCCCTCCATGTGTATAATCAATTTTCATTTAATGTAAGAGTAGCAATTTGTAACTAGAGATGTGAATGTTGAAAGGTGATTCCTCTAGACTGAGGGTTATCTTATATGTTGTTTAATTTTAAACAGTGGTCCTCAACCCTGGCTACACAATTAGAATCACCTGGGGAGCTTTAAAAAAAATCCTTGCCCAAGCCCCATCCCCAGAGATGCTGACTTAATGGGCTGGGGTGGGGCCCAGGCGCTGGTATTTTTTTCAAAAGCTCCCCAGGCGACTCTAATGTGCAGCCAGGGTTGAGACCCACTGATTTTACAGCCTGGGTACCGCAGCCAAGGTATAACTACAAGATGAGGCAGGAGAGCTGATTTCTAACTTCTGGTACACAACAGATTGACGCTCCAAGTAGATCTCAGTTTGTGAGTAAGAAAATGGAATAATAGTGTATTACATACCAAAGCTAAAGTATTAAATTAGAAGCTGTTCTTCTTATCCCTTCCAGATATAGTTGACCTGAAGCTCAAAACACTAGTTTAGGCATCTTGGAGGAGAGGAAGTGAGGCATGAGTATTAAAAAAAAAAAGGGTATTATTAACACTTATTCTTTAAAAAAAAAATCAACATTGTCCATTTATACAAAGGGAACAAATGTATTTGAGAAATATATGTTAAAACCTAGCTTAGAATAATTTTTGAATTGCATTTTCTCAACATCTCATTTCAAATGCACATTTACTTTTATACAATTTAAGATCCTTGGAGGCAATGGGGTATTGTTATAAGATGGCTGGATTCATCTTCCTACATACTAGGCTAATGACACTGCCCATAGTCAGGCTTCAACCTTTACCTGAGAAATCTCTGCTAGAGGAAAAAAAAGAAAAAAAGAAAAGAAAAGAAAAATCCAACCTTGACAGACATATGTCAAAACTTAATCATTCGACTTAAGTAAAAAGTTACCCCAAAATGATAGCAGACCACGATTTTCTTTTAATTTTTAAAGAAAAGTATTCCAAATAGTAATGACATTCAAAAGCACTTTAGCTGCACCGATGCTTTCCAGGTTCCCAGTCACAGCACCGTGTTAATAGCAGCACTGTGAATGCCTTAAAGTAAAACCGGTAGGGCAGATATTTCATTAAAGTCTGAGATTCCTTTCTAACTCTGGTGGTAGGATTGGGTGACATGATAATTACGTTATATAGAGATTTATTACATTTTGATATCAGGCAACATCCCTTGGCCTATATTTGTATCTGTGATATACCTGAGGTTTTCACAGAGAGCAGGACTAGTACAAGAGTGATGAGGAGCTCAAACACAATACTTGACCTAAATACATTATGTAGCACTGGGTATCTGTTAAATAGGTCATCCCGGGCTCTTAAAAGTTATGCAAAACTTATTTCTGCCACACAGGAGATATGTCACTAGTCAAACTGTATAAAAATCAGCTTTCTAGGCAGGAAAATGCTCCTCATCCCTGGGGAGGGAGGACTCTTTTGCCATACATAAAATGTCTTAAATGCTATACGATGCTTGTCGTATGTCTTTAGGCCACAGAAAGTCATAAAAGCAATGAGGCTGATGAAATGCCTAACAATTCCAGGATTCATTTAAGTGGAAGGGAGTTCTTTGAACACTGCTACAGAAATTCTTATTCTCCCAACAAAGGCAAATGAGATTTCGAAGGTGCACAGGTCTCGGCTACCAAACCAAAGCTATGCCTACTGCCACAGGATGCAGACCGGGCTGCTTGATTACAGCAGTGAAGAAACATGGGCAGTTACATCTCACAGGGCTAAGGTGGCTCCATCTCTACCTCCTCCACTCCTACTTCAGACAAAGCCACCTTGTTTTTGCTCAATGTGGCTTCATTAGTTGTCTTAGCTGTGCAGGCCATTATTTAAAAACATCAAATAAACTGAAGGCTCAAAAAAGTCTCTCCATGTTCAAATCAGTAGTTGTTTATGATGCTAAGGTTTCTGCGTGCCCCCTAGACATGAAAAACATAGCCAATGATTCTCAAAGCATGGTCCCAGGGATCAGTAACATCGATAGCAACTGGGAAAGTGTCAGAAATGCAAAGTATAACCCGCCCCATAGAGATCCACTGAACTGAAAACTCTGCGGGAGGGGTGCAGGGATTTGTGCTTTAGCTGGCCCTCTGAGACAAGTAACCACTTAGCTTGAGAGTGGACCTAACAGTTCAGCTTAACAATTCAACTCTTCATCATGCTTAACAATGAGGGACAAGAATCAAGGTAAATTAAAGAACACCCCAAAACTCATATTAGCCAACATCAACCTCTTTCTCCAAATAAACTTGTTATAAACAATGGGCAAGTACAATGTTTATAAGAGGTCCAAAACCCTTTCCAACTTGAACTTAAAAACTCTCACGGGACTTCTCTGCTTCTGGAAACATGAATTAAAGCAGTAGACTTGTTCAAAAGAAATGTGAGGAAAATGAAAGGAACTACTCTGACCACTCAATCATATAGTTTAACCCTTAGGAATTGAAATATATGTAGAAAGAGTTTAATAAGGAAGTTAATTCATAGCAAGTTGTCATTTGTGGGCTTTAAAAAAACAAACACACACATTTCTTGAAGAGTGAACTTTCATGGGTAAGCACTGGAGAATATAAATCCTCAAACCCCCATAGATTTGTGAGCAAAATAATATATACTAAGTTTGGATGTTTGGTCCTGATCAGTAGCTCTTGCATGCTAAAATAAAATTAGATGCTTTAGACTTCTCACTGAAGGACTGAGTTTCTACCTCTCACCTCATTACCCTCCACACACTCTTCGTAGGTTTAGTTTAATGCATTTGAGTTTCATTTCCAAGAATGCAAACTCTTATGATTTTACATGATTGAAAGACATTCATTAAAGAGACAGGAAATGAAGTGTATGCAAATTTGAAGCAAGCTAATAAAATAAATTTCTTTAAAGAAGAAAAAAAAAACCCTATCTGTTCCTGGTAACACACTAAAAGCAAAACTCAGAGCAAAACAGATCACAGCTGCTCAACTAAACTGTCATACGCTCTGGGAAACCATGTCTACCTTATCCCATACACCTGTTTGCCAACAGTGAGGCGACAGCAAAATCTGCATGAGGAAATTCAAAGGCAAAAAGTAAACAAGCATCTTCATTTTGTATTATCACACTAGACTCTCAAACAGGTTTTTACTACTAGCTTCTTGCCAGTATACAGAACTTCACAGAGGTTAGTCACATACTGCAGGTAGCTTCTGAGTCAAATTCAGTTCCTCTGGGACAAGTGATTGTTTCCCTTGTCTCTCTGACCTAGTGAATGCAGCAGTGCTCCACACATACAGTATTTCTGCCCTAAAGGCATTTATGCCCCGCCACCTTACCCCCAACACTCATAATAATGCTAGGCAAAGTGACAAAAGTAAGTCTGCCCTTCGTTCGTATATCGAAAACAAAATACATATAATGCTGCTGCCGCTTTTATTGCTTTGTTATTTCATCATTATTCACCACAGTTCTTGCCTTCATTTGCAGAGTTTGGGTTTTAATGTAATGGCCATTCAATAAAAATGTTGCTTTTAAGGGTTTGCATATCATCCCATTTTCTCTTCAACCCTTCAGCAACCATATGGCAAGCAATCAGGTCTGCAATCACTAGGTCCATATTATGTAGAGCATGATTTCGGCATTATGCTATTACCCATCTGTTTCTGTAGAAAAAGACATGAACCCATGTATAAGAGGTCAGTGGTTTCATTGCACACCGTATTCCAGATATCTATCTCTGTTCACTTGAGATCACTTTTGTGATTTACTCTAGTCTCCAGGCCAGACTTTCTCTCCCTCTCTCCTTTTTATTTTTTTAAAGAAATACAGACAATCAGCACAATTTGTCTGTCTGCCTGTTGTATAAAATTATTTGTAACTGTCAGAGGAGGCAGGCACTTAAACTTTTTTACTTAACGATATTTATCCAGAGATTCTGCACTTAAAAAAAAAATGTGGGCGGTGGAGAGAGGAGAAATCAATCTCACCTGATTTTACATTTTTAACTGTCTGCACAATAAAGATGACAGAATCTTCAGGCTGAAGCAGACACAGAGGAAGAGGGAAATTTCAGGCTCCTGTCTCCAATTTGAGGGCTCCTAGCACCAAACAGACTAACCAATTCTTCTGAGCTCAAGGAAATTGCTATATATAAATCTATCTGTATCTATATTTTTTTTCTGTATATATGCCTGCCATGTGGGTTCACATGCATGATCTTTGAATAGCAGACTCAATTTAAGTGTTGAACATTAATTCAGTGGAATGTTTGCTTGGTTATTTCATAAACAGAGCACTTATAATGAACTTCAGATGCAATCAATCAGTTATGCCCACCAAGGCTCAAAGTTTGTAATTCCATGTATTGTAATAAGCCAATGACTTTGTTGGGTAAAACTTGTTATAAAATACTTCCATTGTCTTCTACACAGTTTCAAACTGTTATTGGCTTGAAATTGATTTAAGAAGCAGGACAGGAACACACCAAATGGGCATGAAGAATGAGGCACAGAATCTTCTGCAAAATCTACTGGGGCCATCAGAAGCGTCTCAGAGCAGATGTGCTTCTCTGCCCCAGTCACTGGTTCTCAAACCAGCTGGGGACGTTTAAAAAATTCTGATACCTGGGTCCAAACCCCAGAGATTCTGACTTAATTAATCTGGGGTGTGGCATGGACTACTGGATTCTTAAATGCTCCCCAGGTGTTTCGACTGTGCAGCCCAGATTGAGAAACTCTAGTCCAATAAGACATAATTAAATAAAGATCATCTTACTTCATTTCACCATTTAAAAAATGCAATCACAGGGTATGATGTCAATACTACAAAAATTAATGAAAACTGTAAAATGTTTAAAGTATAACAAGGCAAAAACTTATAGGCTGACAACCATCATTTACAAAATAAATACTGTACAACAGTGGAACTAACAAGTGGTAAGATTCTATACAAATTTGGCCTACAATTTCATCTACAACTTTAAGAAACCACAATGTCATAGAACAAGCATAAACAACATTAATGCTGGAACTTCAGTAAAATACTGACATTTAATTAAAGTTCTACAATTTAAAAAGACCATTACAATGTAATAAGAAAATAAAGCCAGACTACTCACTATTTACTATGAACATACTAATAATTATTCACATAAAAAGTATACAGGAAGAGGCTATATATCCCTTTCACAGATCACACAGGTGACCATAAACTCAAAATTTTGCTGTGTTGTATTTTGAAATCAGTATTCTTTAAGGGCCAATATTATGGAAAACAAAACTGAATTATTCACAGATTTTAAAAAGATAAAGTTTCAATTACATTAATGTTCAACATAATTGGCTACAAGCAAGAAAATCTAAAATTAAGATTGATTCCCAGAATTTAGCTCACAGAACTGAGCAGGAAATATATGTATATAAGTAGACTTGTATGGAGGCTGTTGGGATTCTTTTTGAAAAATACCCTGCCCACCCAACAACTGGCTTGCAAACAAAACAACCAAATTAGAAACAGATAAATAAGAAAACCCTACTAACTCTCCCTCCTCCAGAACCTTCAAGGTTTTTCAACTTTGATCCCCTCTCCACACCTCAAAATGTGTCACAAACATTTCATTCATCCAAAGAGCAAATGCAGAAAAATAGTGAAAATATGATGTTGCTCAATCTATACTCAATCAAGAGCCAAGGGTTTAAATGGATGGAACTTTAATGGCAATGTTCAAGTATTAAAATGGGTGGTACTGCATCTGAGCACAGGGAAAACACACCACCAGGTAGCCAACTCCACCTTCCAAGGGCCATGGCCACAGCCACCCACAAGAACACATCTTTATGCAGGAAAAGAAACTATCTGTAGGACTATAAACTTGCTGGTGGATGTGTCCCTGCTTACACTGAAAATGGCAGACTCAGCTGTCTCACCTCCATGGGTTGGACATCAACACATCATGCGAGTTGATCCTTAGAGACTGATTTTAGTGGGGTATTGTACACAACTACATAAGTCTCTGAATTTGTTCAACTTCACAGTTGCTCCTTTCTTTCCTTTAGGAATAGCTTTCAATATTATCATTCCTTAATCACTTCCTCTTTATTAGAATTCACCTTCTACTGCTCATGCCCTCAATGTTCAAACTAGCTATATCAGAGTTTGGTTAAGAGGATGTGAGCAACCCATTTTGCTTAGTGATGCAGAAAAAAAATCATTGTTCATCGCTTTCAAAGTCAAACAGAAGAGAAACAGAATATGTTGATTGACTAGATGTTCATACAATAGTTATTATTCGCTACCAAAAATCCCTTCCAAAAGTGATTTGAATTGAGATAAAATATAGAACATATATACAGTAAGATTAAATGGTTTTAAGTGTTAAAAGAAAGAAAAGGGAAGTATTCCAGTTGTGAAGGTTAAAATAGTTTGCATGGTTGTCATAAAATTTGTTCCTGTGCTTCCTGGCAGTAAGAGAAAGAAAGAAAGAATTTATATAAGCTTTATTATCATAAAGAAAGGAGCAGCCCTTCAAATTAGACAAAAATTTCCCTGGCAGTAAATTTTGAAAGACTGTCTCATGGGGATATTATACAAGTGGTATTGACTAGCATAATGCCCACTGCCCTCAATAATCTTTTTATTGCAAAAGAAGACACAACACAGACACTAGATCTCTATGCATAGACTTTGCGTACCCTCTTCTCCCATGGCTTTTCTTAATCATATTTTCTCTTTACCTTTTATTCTAACAACATCACTATGATTTTTGTTGTTGCTATTATTATTCTCTTTAAAGTACTATATTACATGTATTTTATAAGCCTTTTATAATCTTTTTGTTAACAATACAGGTTTAGAAAGTAAATAAATGATTTTTAAAGAGTTAATGAAGAAGTGTTGATCCATCAGGTTTGGAATCCAATACTTAGTTGAGACTCTTGCTACCCAACCTGAGAATCCTGGAAATTTCTGGACTGCCATGATCTGTCTCATCCTAGCCTCAAACAAGTCTAAGGATTAGACTCCAAAGCATTGCTTTTCAAACTTACACGTGCATGTGCATCAGCTGTTGAAGGATTCTGGTTGAGCGGTTCTGGAGTTAGGTCTGAGATTCTGTGTTAGTAACAACCTCCAAGGTGATGCTAATGTTACTAGTCTGCAGACAAAACTTTGAATAGCAAGGATAGATAGTGACTGAGCTGCAGTCTCTAATCAGGGCACAAGTCTTGTACATTGCTAACTGGAAGTCCACAAGCCTGGGAAACAAAGTGAGCAGGGAGTGGAGTTTCATTTTATTGAGAAAATTATGGAAACTCCCCATATTGTCTCTGCATGTAAGTAGACCACTTATCTGTGAGTGCTTTTGGCTATATGTGAAAAGGTTCTTAGTCTCAAATCTCATACATATATTTAGTCTGCCTAATTGCTAATTGGTGTTGGCAGTTTGCGAATTTCATCTCTGGCCAATGGAGATAGTAAGCACCTTGAAAGCAAGATCCATCTTGGTTACCCCCCACTTCTCCTAGCCAGGGGTAGTTACAGATGTTTCAGAAATCTGTGCTGGTGTAAATGACTAGTCAGTCAACATCTAAAATACAATAATATGGCCCTACCCCTGGTGAGTCACAAGCAGTATTCAGGTTTTAAACTCATTAAAAACTTAAATGTCAAAACATTTTAAGGATAGAAATTAGGTAGAACAGGCATCACATAGTTGACAAAGATCATATCATATCTGAATTTCATTATCTATGAATCCTGCTTTTAAAGCCATCCATTCATTCATGAATTCATTAAACATTTATTGAGCATCTCGTTGCTTATAGTCTGTTGAAGTTGAAAGAAATAAGGCTGACACATAATTAAAATCCAAAAAGAATAAGATAAACTAAAAGCACTGTATTAGCCTGGGTCCTCTGAGAAGCACATGCTGAGACGGGATTATAGGACAGACTGGGAGAGCCCTCAGACCATGATGCAGTCTAAATATGAAGGAAGAATAGATAACTTCTACATAGGGAGACGCTTCCTAGACCATCCCGCTAGGTAGGCTCAGCAAGCTGTAAGGGAGTCCTCATGCCAAAATTAGCTGTCAGAGGAGATTCAGGCGCTCTGGGAACAGGCTTGACTTGGCATACCATCAAGCTCAGTGACTGGCTGAGCCACGTAAGAGGCATGGTCTCAGCTCAAATTCAGAAGTGGATTTCAGAGCACAGCAGCTGAGGACCTTAGTCAGTTACACTTTCTGTAGCTGGAGCTGTGCAGGTACAACCTCACAGCTGCCACAGGTACTTTAGAGATGTTGATACACATATGAGGCTGCTAACAGACTTTGACATATTCAGATGTGTGAGTAGATATAAAGAATGTTCTAATTTGGCACTCCCACACAAAACATAATCAAAGTGTGGTCATCATATCATCAAACATGTCTGTAACAGTAAATATACTCACTAAAACCACATGTACCTCAATGTAAGAGAAATGTTAACATGCTATGTATTAACAGATTCCTCTGTTCAGTCAATTATATCATCTGAAATTCATGATACTGTTTTTAGATGAGCCCATTTTAGACATAAACCTGTTTTTAGATATTACAGGCATAGAGCAAAATAAGCACAAACACACACACGCACCCCTTAAACAAAGTTAAATATTTTAAATCTTTGTTTTACTTGATTTATTCTTTAAACTATAAAGTTAAATATAATCTTTGTATTTATCTTACAGAAGGGGTATCTCACTTGTATTTGCATGTATTTAAAATTGTCCAATATATTTTTTATGAATTTCAAATTGACTCCAAGCTGGAAGAATTTTAAGATGCCTATTATTTTATTCGTTATTTTAAAAAATAAGTAACAGTTGTTTATCATTTTCTTCATACAAATCTACTCGTCTCAACAATCGAATCAAGATGAATTTTAGAATATTATACATTTCATATCTTTAAAATAAACGTGTGTTACATTGATTATAAAGTCTATTTGTTAGTTGATATCTGGTAAAAATTGATAGTTTTATTTTTCTATTTCTTTTAAAAGTCTTTTGTATAGAAGTCAATATTCTGTTTTTTGGCAAAAATAATGTGCAGTTCCACACTATCTGATCGCTATTTCCCAGTTCAGTATTAAATGCACTAGGGGACATTTTAAGTTCGATTTGTTATACCAATCAAATTTTATAATCCATTTCATTTGGTTGCCTGAATTGCCATTCTCTGGCCAGCCATGAATCGGCTTCCCCTGTGTATAGATATGATTGCCCAGTTTGATGTTCAGAAGACTCTGGACGAGCACATTTTCGGTCCCTTGGATTGTCCATTTTCATCCCCAAGGAGGTACATGGCAGGTTAGGAGGGCACTGTCATAGCTAAACTGTTTGATCCCTGCTGCTGTTTCCCAAAGATACAGAAATAAAAGATGCCTGTGGCTCCTCTATTATTCCATTTTGTCTTGCTTTAAATGTGATGGCCTAACCTTTCACACAAGCAGCAGGGAACTTTGAACTTCTCAGAATTCATTTAAAAATATTCAGCTCACTATTTGTTAATGATATAAAATTACATCACCACAGAATTTACCATGGACCTGTGAAATGTGAAATAATTTACAAGACTGAAATAATCTTTTTCCTTCCAAAGCTGAGAATAAAATTTCAAGAGAAAAAAAATCTCTCAAATAAGATCTCAAGATATTACAGTCAGAACTGGAGAAAGCTTATGTCAAAACCCAATTCTTAAGGGAAGAGGTCAAACACCAGAGCCAGGAGAAACCTGACATGTTTTTCTGTGATTGGTTCATATGAGATTGCTTGGGGTAATGGAGACAGAAAAGTTCCATGGAGCGTTACATCCTTGCTATTAACGAAGGTTTGCCACATTTATACATACATATACACACATTATGCATACATATACGTGTGTATGTGTATTTCATAACAATCATATTGGAATGAAGTCTTTTCCAATATCCTGCGTTCATCGTAATTAAACATTTCAGAAGATGAACTGAGGAGCCAAAGAATCTCAGCAATAAGATTTATAAAGCCTTCCTATCCCAATAAAACAAAGGTAAATAGGGATCCTGAAATAATGAAGGAAAGAAAAAACAGAAACAAAAGACAGCAACAACTCAAAATGGACTATTGTTTCTTAGAGAGAGGTTCACATTTAATTAGCATTACCACATTTTTGTAACTTGTAAAACAAAACAAAATGAAAAGACAACAAAAAGTTAAGCTGAAGAAATTCTCAACTACTAGTCAATATGACTATAATCTAATTTGTTACATAGAATTTTATTGTCTTCTATTCATGTAAAATTACCACATCAGAACCCTGCACAAAAAAATAAGGTACCATATTTATTTAAGGGGTCTTCAAATTACAATCATGTAATTCCATGAATATGCTCTTAAATTTTTTAAAATAACTAACTCAAATGGCACTTTTCAAAATTGACATAGAATGATTAAATACTAATAATAATTATTACTATATCTGTACAACAACCACAGTAACAAAACATCCCTGTTAAGAAAAATCCTTCCTAGGTTGACGACCTAGATGTAGAGAGATGCCAAATATATGGCACATCTGTTGTCAACCCACTCTCCTACCATCATGATGTATATCAATAATCAACAAGGAGATTCTTGCCACTAATCTCAGACTGATCGCAGAAGCCTCCATATAGCATAGGACACAGCCATTGCCTATCAGTTGCATTTGGTAGGTGATTTGAAACCTATTTGCCACTGCAGACTTAAAGCATGTGCTCCCTGGACCACTCAATTTAGCATTTGTTTATATACCTCTTGATAGTACTCCCTGCATGCCTGGAGGGGAATGGAGAGAGAGAGCAGAAGAGAGACAAAGAAAGTCTCTTGTGCCTAAATTCATTATGAATTCTTTGAGGGCAGAGACCACGCTTCTACTCTCTAGTAGAAGCCTGGGCACCTAGCATAGTGCTTGGCTCATATTTATTCATCAATACACATTTGTTGATTTTTTATTAAAAACAGAACAAAACATTGGATCTACCAGTAAGGTTCTCACCATATTTGTCCCTCTTTGCTTGTTTGATTACAGTGATATGTTGTGACCCAACTGAGATGAAAATTAAAACTCTGACATGCAGAAGTAACTGGAATGCTCAAGTGAGTACAGAAATAATGGTCCACAATCTCCCATCTGCAACTCTGAAAACAAAAAGCTCTGAAAGGTTTTCATAACTCATGTGGCAGCAAAACCAGACCTGAACTAATTTCAAGGAGATTATTTCCAGTCTTTATTTATCCCACTCAGTGTGAATATTCATACATCGCAATGCAGAAATATGAATGTGTTTGATTATAGGATGCTGCCCCAGACCCAGCTGGAGGTATTGCAGAATCTGCCGTATATGCACTATATTACCTTTCTAAAATAGAACATTTTTGAATGCAGAAATACATCTGCCCCCGGAGGCTTTGAGGAAGGGACTGGAGACCTGCATGTGTGGACTTCCTGCAACTCAGTCCTTGACCTATTTCACAAATAAGCTACATCACTTGGTCTAATTAAATAATTTTTAAAAAAGAGACATCAGGAAGAGACAATGCTAAACTAATCAACTTTGGTGCTGTATCAGATCTTCTCATATTATGAAGTGTTGGGGAGATGGTGAGTCTGGGCTGTTGATCTCTTTACATTGGGAATGTTTCCCATCATTTGTGCCTGAAGGCATCTTCAATCTATGCACAGCCACTGGGAATTTCACACTCCCTCTACAGGATTTTCAGGATAAATCCCACGTTAAAGGCTGATTAAATCATATTAGGATTTCATTTGACCCGTAGCATTTCTAAACAGATAACAATGCACTGGATTGCAAAAGGTTTCCTTTGTTTACAGTTCCCTTGATGACCTGGCTTCATTGAAAATACTAATATATACATTTGAAAGAAATGCATTTTCATCAATTAGTTTTAATGTCACAAATATTAAAAGAAACTTATTTGAGCCCTACAAAATGCAAAAGAAGAAAAATCAGAATCGTGATTTTCAGTTTTTAAGAAGTTGTACACAAATACCATACAAAGGCATTTAACAGGGTTCCTTTAAGCTTGCAGCATTATTCACTCAGCCTTTGCCAAATGCTTTCCTTTTTGCATGAGTTTGCCACCTCCCAGCAATGCAGTTTATTGTTGCGTGTGATGGGGAACAGACCTGTTTGTGCTGTCACAATGGCCAATAAAACTGAGCTGGAGACTCTTCATTTTAAACCCAAAATAAATAACTAGATTTCATTTAAACCTCCCTGTGTGAAGCGCCGCAATCTTTCCGTAGTCTTCACTTTCGCTGCTTTTAATACCCAACTACTTAGGAATCACAAGAGTGTTGGAGTGTTCAGTGACTCTGATCCTCCCATCAGTAAACTGATCCGGTGATAAAATGGAAAGGGCCTTGTACTATTTGCATTTTTACTCAGTTTAGTCACAGATCACAAAATAAATTAGTAAATTGAGCAACAAGGCTTCCCATTTGCAAAACTCCAACGTTCGAAGTAATCATCTCTGCTTAAATTCACAAATCCCTAAAAATGTAATAATTTCCCTGTCAACTAAGGAAAATAACTGCCCTACAGCATCCATTTAGAACCCCCTCTAAGCCAAAGGCCCTGTACTGTGTTTAAACTTGGAATTTTCAAAAATACGGAAGAAACGAATAGATAGCATAGTTGAATTTTCCTGACATTCTCCCCTCTTTCAAATCTTCAGGACACTTGATGAAGATAGGGGAGAGATTGAGAGGAGGAGTCTTGACAATCCAGCAGATGAACTAATAGTCAAGGACACTTGCCATGAAATGGCCACTGAAATAACGTCTCGTGTATGTTCTCTCAAACCATGAGAGAGTTCTGCTTAGATCCTTTGGCTATCGTCACAGTTCAAACAAATTTGCTCCCCATCACCCAAGACAAAAACCTCCATTGCTTAGAGGTAGCAAGCTCAAGCCAAATGCTATAAAAATTTCAAACTCAAAATAGTATTGCCTTCGATAGAGGCTGGAGTGACTTCGAAGGACATTAACTCACATTTTCACTTTCAGAGTAGAAAACTTGGTCAAGGACTTTGGGGCAAAGACTATATTGTTGAGAAATATGCAAGGGTCTTCCTGTCTACAAAGTGTTCCCGGCCAGGTCTCATTTGACAGTGGCTTCCCCCAGGAAATATTTAGCTTCCCTGTCTTAAGAAGAGGAAGAAGATGTCACCACCACTGAAATTTTAACTGGCATCCTGGGAAATTTAGGTTTGCAAATCTTGAAACCAGAGCCCCAGAACTTTGGTTCTTTTGAGTGGAATCAAATCCAGGCATATGTGGTAGGAGAGCCCATGCCAAGTGTTTGGACCACCTAAGGTGAGTTAATTGTAATATACAGTAGTAACAAGTACAAAAGCCCATTCTGGTCCCCAGGCCATGCAATGTCTTTATTAACATCACTGCAGAATGAAATGCACAACTTTGAGTCTTTTTAATAATGATATCAGGTAACTAGTTAAAAGTTAATAGAAAAAAGGAGCTAAACAAAAGGGAAGGAAAAGGGCCAACACCCAAACTCTCTGATTTTGTAATGTCCCAGTTCTTCTCTGTCAACCAAAATCACCAAACAGTAGAAGCGAGTCAACAATGAACTTCCTCAACAGAAATCAAGTATCAGGTAGAACTATTTTGTTTCTGCTGTGCTTACTTTCTATCTATGGTTGTGAATTTTCCAACATGCCAGGAGGAACAAGGCACATGATCTGATAAATACAATACAAAGGCTGCTATGAGCCCACATGACTCTAAATAGCTCATGGCTTTATCGGTAACTACTTTGTTTTTAATAACCACAGGTTTAAAATATAATATACTGTTGATTGTTTTTTTAAGAGCTCCCGAAGTTAAAAATAAATAACTCTTAGCAGCAATGTAAGCCTTGGAATACATTCTTGTCTGGTGAGATATTTTCTTTACGTGTCATAAAAATAAAGATGAAAAACTACCATTCCTTGAGTTTGAAACACATTGTTTTTGAAAATGTAATATGACTCCACATTACCTCTACCAAAGGGCAGAAGAAAGAGAAAACAAATGGAACAAAACAACAACGAAAAATCCTATCTGATTCATCATAACACATTCCTTCCTGATGCTAATCTCATTTCTTCCCTGTGATCTTTCTCAATAATAGTGGTCATCTAAGTGCTGTTAATCCTTTTAGCAAGCACTAATAATTATGCATTAGTACAAGTAACATTAAAGCCTTTTTTCAAATAATTACATATATAATGGATGTGTCTTTTAAAAGTTGTTTACAGCTAATTAACCAATGAATAATTGTTTTCTCTTCCTGAAACAGGGAAAGCTTATCTTGGAGTCACAGTTAAAAATGCTTTTTTTTTCCAGTTTTACAGATGTTGTTAGCAATTAAAACTGTTAAAACACTATTAAAAAGAAATTCTTGTATTAAAGGGCTTACTCATTCCAGTTGCTGCAGTTTCTGAGCTACGGCATCTTTGAAAAATTATTTCCCGTTTGAAAGGGCACTGGTGGACTAAACACAGCAGACCTCTTTCTAAATAGTTCAGACCCTTTAGTATCACAGCACCGAGTGCTTGTTGCTATACGACTAGTTTAATTGTGGGCTGTAATAAAGGTCATAATTAATATCCCAACACAGACACTAACAAACAATTTTAAATTGCCAGCATAATCAAATGATGCAAACATCTATGAGCTACAAAAGTTCATTGCCGCAACTGACAATTTCTTAATTGTATTCAGTCATTCATGGAAATTTTATTAACATCGAACTGATGTATCCTGCCCTTACTCTGTCACAACACCAGGGATCTAATTTCATTATTTTCCACAAGATTTGCTTGACTACTGCCATGATTCTAATATTGCTTTAGTCCAGATGTTTATGCTATTTAAATTAGGAAGAAAAGGCTTTTGGGTAAACACAATTAAAGAAGTTTTTTTTCAGATTTAGTTTAACAAACTTCTTTTAATTAATGTATATAGCTGCAATATTGAGGCTTTTTCTCTAGTTTTATGTGCATTTCCTACTGTGTGCAACATACATTGAGTATACAGCTACAGCTAAATATAACCACCTTTTAATTTTTCATTTACATCTGAGTGCTCAATAAAGTGCAAAATATAAGCACACGACTGCACTTTTAACTGTAATCAATCTCGTGTGTATGCACCCATACATAACTCGCATGCACACACACATACACATGCACATCACAAATACACAGAAACACCTACACATAGGAAAAGACTCCAAAAACTGATATTTGGTCACCTTCAAGATCCACCCCCCCCCTTTTTTTTTTACAAAATAACCCCACAGGAGTAGCGTATTTAACACCCCCTCCAATATTCTCTAAATTTGAATGGTATT